>NW_021832974.1:0-65362 GCF_006345805.1 Octopus sinensis
TCTCTATTTTCAATTGATGGTTATTTTGTTAAAAAAACTATCTCTATTCCACTCAACTTTCCCTCCTACCCCTTTTATTCCTTTCTTGCTTCTCTTTCTCTTTCTTTTTATCTCATCAATAATTCATTCATCTTTTCTTTTCTCATGTCATTTTGTTTTTCTTGTCAAACATCCAATTCTCGTAAGTGGGGCCGCACGTGCTCTTCTTGCTCTCTGTACTTTCACTTATCCTGCGCCGGTCTTTCTAGGGCCAGTTCCGCTATGATCCTATGTTGGAAGTGCCCAAAATGTCTCGTGCCTAATCTACCCGAGCAGCCTACCTTTCCACCCTCAATTCCCGCTTCCATTCCCACTCCTTTGGTTTTTCTTAAACTCCCATCAGCTTTCCGAAGTCAATCAATCATTCCTGCCAGAATCCCAAAATCAGCCAGACTTACCGTGGCTAAGTTCCTCTCGGTGTTTTAACCTTCGATCGTAATAGTAGGGTCATCATTGGAGACATTTGCGACATCATTTACGACTCCATTGTCCGACTATAAAGGATTTGATTTGTATAAATAAACCATTTCTGCATTTAGTGTATCTTTAGAGTTCATAAAGTTGTTTTCATCGTTCATTTGGCTATCTATAACTAATTAAGTACCACCAAAATTTAATTTAATTGATGTTGCACGTAGCTGTCGAATATTATTTTACACTTTATTATTGCTTCTCATTTTAATTCCCCCTGAAATTGGGAGGAATGTGGTATGAAGAAAACTGACAGACCTTGTTCACACATATGTTGAACCAAACATGGAAATTATTTTGGCAGCAAAATTTCTAAAATTTTTAAACTTTTCACAAAGATGCGTAAATGAAACAAGTATTCCAGCCTCCTAAATCCCAATTCACCCTTTTCACTACTGCTAGAAGATTCAAGGATGGACTGGAACTATTCATTGGAGACAAACCTATTCCCTCTTCGCATACCCAGAAGATCCTTGGCGTATTTTTCGACTCCTTAATGACGTTCTCAAGTCACGTGGAGGAGACTCTAGCTAAAGGTCTTCAGAAGTGGAACGTCTTGAAAGCGCTGTTAAAGAAGAGTCCCTTCCTCCTGAAAGATTGTGTCAGCAAGGTCTACCAACAAGTGATTTCCCCGACGGTGAGTATGCCTGCTCAGCCTGAAGGTTTGCAATTGCTTGTTCAAAAGCGGAACGTTTGAACTCACTCAGAAGGAAGATTATGCTCCACACTGACATCTCAGTTGGCAGCCTTGCTTCCGAGGAGGCAACGCGGAAGAATGATCAGGGTTTCCTACGTTTCTGCAAGGAACTGGGAAATCCATTCAAGGAAAAGGTGGCCCATGCAGAGGAATTTCGGTCGGTTATAAAGAAATGCACTCCAATTGAGTTCCTCTGCAGAAGGAAGAGAAGGCGTTTCCGGGATACGGTTGGGTCATCAGAAGATCATGTAAAGAGAGTACGGCTGTTGTTGGAGGCAGGGATTACCAAATTAGTTAGTTCTAACCTATCTTTCTCGGTGATCTTGGAGTTAATAAATAAATTAGTAAAGATAATGGAGAAACAGTATCAAACGTGCATTTAAGTAGATTAAAAAAATTTGATTAAAAGTTTGAATTTTTTTAAATGAATTAATTCTTATTTTTTGTTGACTCCCATTAAATAAATCAAATTTCATTTATTTTAAAAATGTAAAGCCTCAAATGAATGATGTGTGATTTTTGTAGCACGTAGAAATATAAAAACTAATAAAAAAGAAAATCGAGTAAATTATATTTTCAGATGATTTTTAGATTATATTTATATTTTTGGTAGTTTTTGCGATGGTGGGTTATCCAACCCGGTGGGCTATAAAACCGGTGAGAAAAAATAATAAAAATAATCCATCAAATAAACGATTAGTATTTCCAAAAAGTGGTTAAAATGAATAAAACAATCAGCTATTTTTTGAAGAATGAAAGCGGAGGCAGAGAACGTTTTCCTGTGAGAAAATCGAATAAACAGTTCAAAGTGGACTCTTTATTAGCAGAGTATGGAAAATATCGATACGAACTAAATATTATGATGGAATAATACTCTTCAAAGAAGTTTAGAAACCTTCCACTCAGATAAACTGACTTTTTATGGGAAAAAGTGTCAAAAGAAGACTTTCCAAAATATTTTCCAATTCCTGAGTTCCCAACCCCACCAAAAGGAAGCTCTTTTGCTAAAAAACTTTCTCGAATTAAATAACCCGAAAGCTGCATGAGGCAATCATTAACAACCAATGATCCAGAAGATGTCTTATCTTGAAAGTTCTTCACAACATCGTCGTCAGAAGTGAAAACATACAAAGTTAGCGGATCGTCTCTTAAATAAAGATTCAATAAAAAACCGAGATTTAATAAAATCGATAGCAGTCTGAGCATTCTCTACTTCCAGAATCGGGAGAAGTGGGCCAAAAATCTATTTTTCATTTAAATACGCAACCTCCTCTCTCATCACAGCCGAATCATTCGGTGGATTAACTATAAGAGTAAAGGCAACCTTGAGTGACTCAAAGTCTGATCCCCCTCCTTCAACAATATAAGAACTACAATCTTTGAGGAGGGCGAGAATACGACTTTTTAATTAATATAAAAATACTTGAAATGCCTTTCATTCGCAATCCTACCTGAAGACCTAATTTTGTCTTGTGGAATATTCGGAAAGAACGTATCCATTGTATGTTTAAACTGTTCCACAACTTGTTTCTGAGGATAAGACATAAGACAGACAATAATGGACTGATGACACAACACGTAGTCAGGAGCGACACACGTTTGTCCACAATTCATCAACTTTCCCCATAAAACGCGTTTCACGGTCAAAGGAAGATCGCACTTGTCATCAATGTAGACTGGGCTGCTCATATTAAAACAATGACCGAGCCTCTTCCCACCCAATTCGAGGGTAACAGGTGTAAGATTAGATGCAGCTGCCATGTAGACTAGTCTTCCAATAAAAGTCCCTCCCGTGAAGAAAATGTAATCAAATTTACACTTTAAGAGTTGTTCGCTCATTTGGGAATCCCCCATAACTGTCCGAATACACTTCTTGAAGTAATTTATAACAGAGAACCGAGTCGAGGTTATCGTTTAAAAGACGGCTTAACAATTGTCCCGAATTATCTGAAATTTCCGAAGGTTTGATAAGACAGCAGTTTCCTTAAAGTCACATTTAAAATATGCCAGCAGCAATAGCCCCGATGAGAGGTTTCATGGTAAGGTAGAAAGGGTAGTTAAACGGTCCGATTATAAGGACGACCCCGTAAGGTTGGGGAATAGTGTAGAGAGAATTAAAATAGTTAAGCAGGCTCGGAGAAATCTCAAAAATATTTTTTTAGTTACTTTAGTAGGCTTAGTCCATGAGTCGAGATGTGCTAAGGCATATTTAATTTCTTCAATGACCGGGGCAGTTTCGCAGATTGCCTCGTATTTGGGCTTAACAAGTGAGAAAATAATTTAACCTTTAATAAATCTTGGTATAATGCGTCGGAAATTGAATCCAGGTTATCTTCTATCATCGAAAGTAGCTTCCCAAGTTGATTTTTGCGCCACACCAAAGATTTGCTGACCCCCTCATTGAAAGATTTCCGTAAAGTTTCCAAATCCTTTGAATATTTTAAATAATAAACCTCACACATCTAAATAAACTTATTTATTCAAGTAATGTAAATTATATTAAAAAATCAAATATTTGAATAAAGTATTATTAATAGGGCAATTTTTTTTTAACCTAAAAACTTCGATTTTTTAACCTAAAAATTTTAACTTTTTAACCTAAAAATAACCAAATTTTAACCTATAAAACAAAAATTTTAACCTAACAAATTTTAACTTAAGAATCATTTATTATACAAACATATAACATAATTCTCTATATTTTCAATATTAAAATTCCTGTTATCCCTCATAAAGTTTTTAATTTGAGAGAAGCATCGTTCTATGGAAGAGGATGAAGGCTGACACTTTAAAAGCATACAATATTCTTCAGGAGAAATTGATGAATTTGTCATTCTTATAATTTGACATAAATCATTTTTTTGTAATCGTTCATTCAAATATTTTTCAATTATATCTGATTCGTCGTCAAATTTTAAATTCTTTAGCTCATTGTAAGCTAACTCTATTGAGGAGTGAGAACTTTCAAATTTGCACAATAATTCTGCTATTATTAAACTAGTTTTACCTGGAATTGTCGAATAATTTCTAACAATAGAACTTAAGCTTTTTACTAGAGATTCATCTCTTAGGCTATTTTTTGCAGCCTGAACAATGATTCCATCATCAGGAATTGTTTTGAAAATGTATTAAATCACATGTATTAAATTTTTGCATAATAAAATGCAGCAGTTAGCCAAGTACCCCATCTAGTTAAAACTACATGAGTGGAATTCCAATTTCATTGAATAGTCGTTTTCTCTTGTTATTTTTTGTTATTGCCGCTTGAATTGATGCAATAAGAGAATCAATTTCAGGATAAATAGTCCTGATTTTCATTGAACAATTATGCATCAGATGAGCAACACAAGTTACGTGAAATAACCTTGGATATAAAAGCTTAAGAACTTTTCCAGCTATAATTATATGTTAAATTAAAACCTGCTAGCATATATTTAGCGGAATCTGTTATTAGGAGAAGGAAATTTTGTCTTTCAATTAAAACGCATTTAATCGTATCGTCAACAATTTGAATAATTGTTTCTTTGGTAGAAGTTTTGTCAATTTTTACGAAAGAAATCAAATAAGTTTTATCGGGATTTTTAAGTATCCCCATTAAAACTGCAACAAATTTTTGACTACGAATAGTGACCTCGTCACTTATGGCGAATACAAGTTGATTTCTAAAAAATTATATATTCATAAACCTAAACTTTTCTTGAAATAATACAATATATTCAGTTTTCAATTGTTTAACGCACATTCTTGCTTTGTATTGGGAAGGAAGAGGCAAAGAAGTATTCTTGAATAAATTCTTTAGAGGAGGCATAGTCAATTTATGCAAGGGTATATCGCATTGAATAAATGCTTTAGTGACTTGCATTGACCAGTCATCATGGGTAACTCGTCCAAACAAGGCTGATAGAAATTATTCTCTAAAAATTATATTAATTTGTAAAAACTTAATAAATTGAGTGCTTCTTCGATTCTCGGTGAGAATTCACAAAATGCTTTTTCTCACACCTGACTGTGCATAAGCAAAGTTGACATTGCAACTCGCCATTCTCTCGTAATAAAAACTCCAGCGGATATTCAATAACAATTTTTTTTGCCTTAAAATACATTGTTTTTGCAGTTCTTGGCATACTAAACACCCACGCGCTATTTTAAATAAAGTTAAAATTTTTAACTTTATAAAAAAATTTTCTTTAACTTTTTAACTTTATTTTTTTCTTTAATAAGTAACTATTTCATTTAAAAAATACTTTATTTTTACTTTTAAGCCAAAATACACATTTTCATATATTTTAACTTTTTTAACTTAAATTGCCCTAATTATTAATATAATAGATATCTTTTCGGAAACCTTCTCTTTATTCTGTCTAAATTTCACTAAACTTAATGTAATTTTTCAAAATACGGCATTCTCCAAACAATTAATTTAAGAAACTGTTTAAATCAGAAAGCAACGGAATTGCAGCATTTACTGACAATCCCAGGAAATTGGAGTTGGAAATAACTCCTGTAGAAATTCAATGAGCATGTGCTAAGCTTAAAAACAATAAAAATCCAGGACCAGAACTGCTTAAGTATGGAAGTAGGAATTTACATGTACTCATAGCGGATCTTTTCAACGGAATGCATATAACAAACGACAATCTGTCCCTGGACAAGGAGTACAGGTCTCTGCGCAAAAACCGCACAAAACTAAAGGAAAAAGAGAGAACCTCAGGCAAGTAATGAATAGCATACGGAGGTGCTGGCAATTATTGCTTTACAAAAAATAAAGCCTCGTACATATAACTATTTATATAGCGGTTCGTGAAAGAAGGTCGACTTCTGAGATTATTTGAGCCATAGATGGCGATATTTCACTATTTAAAGTTTCAAAAATGCGACAGGCACATTCGGAATCAATGTGTCAAGAGCTTTTGACTTGATCAATCGTCAGAAATTGATGAATCCCCTTACAGAATTCTTTGACAAATCTTCTACCTGGATGATCCGGATACTCTTATCAGAAATCTATCTATTGGTCAGGTTCTAAGACAGATGCTTTAATTTATTTGAAACAACAACTAGAACACTTCATGGAGATCCGTTATCTTTTAGGCTGTTTGTCATATATCTAGGAGCTGCATTGAGAGACTTAAAACCATACTATGAAAGAAAGATCAGTGTGGTGACTTACGCAGATGACGGGGATTTTATTTCCTCTGACAGTAATGGTCTAGAAAGTATATTGAAGATAATGCTAAAAAATTTTTTGGTATCTCAATGTGCTTTAAATTTCAAAGTTTTATCGTAATAGAATGAACAAAAATTTAAGTGTAAACATATTTAAGGTAAAAAATGCTTCTTATGTTAGTTTGAAAGTTTCAAAACAAATAAAGTTTAAGTTTCTCGTAATTTAAATAGAGAAATGCTGTAAATAAAAAGCCAATATATATTGAGGATTTAAACCGAAAGCCTCACTTTTCTAGTCTCATAAATAGTTTATGAAATGCTTAGATAAATACAAAATCTTTAACAGTAACAAAATTACGTTACAGAACACTTCATTGTTTGGCCAGATTGTCTCATTGTAGAATTAGGCTTATTCCTCATTACTATACTACTTTCAAAGGGTAATGGGACGTAATCTTCACTTGACAGATGACAATTATTTACCATCAAGCATTGAGAAATAACTTAGTCGCCACCTAAATCAAAAGATTACGGGCTCACTGTCAAAATTGAAGTACAGTAATGAAAATAAATGGATTCTAATTCTTGAATATGCGGTCTATCGCTACAATACAACAATTTACTCACTTTTAAATAAGACGACGTTTAGGCGATATTGGGAAATTTTTGGAATAAACCTGTTACCGATGATCGAATGGGTAAAAGGTAAAATATTTTAAGTAATCTTAAGAATCCTTAGTAAAATTCTTTGATTTTGAATATTCTATTAAATCTCCAAGTTAGTTGCAGACTTTTTGACATTTTTTTCCAGTCCGACAGCTTCGAAGAGATTATTTACCTCATTCATCATATTCATCATTGTATCTTCTTTTTGTGAAAATATTTTTAGGTCATCCATGAACAGTAAGTGATTTGTTGTATATGTAATATAACTATGATCTTGGTTATCAATCATCACTTTTGGGTACTTTGCATTCAGAATTCTAAGAGGATCCATTACCAGGGCAAAGATTTGAGGTGACAAGGAATCACCCTGGAGTATGCCTCTTTCCAATTTTACCTCTCCGATGTCATTATGATTCAGAATTAGCTTTATTTTCCACTTCGTTACAAGGTTCTTCACAAAATTCACAGTGCAGCAAGGGAGTCCGGGAGGGTTGAGTGTTAAGTAAAGTGCGAGAACGACCTGGCTCATTCAGTGAATTTCGGTCTACGTGCTCCGCAGAAACTGGCATTCAATGGGCAGTGCGGCGTATTCAAGCACCTATAACAGAAAGTCGTGATCTACCGAATCAAACGCTTTCTTTACATCAATCCAGGTAGAAAACAAATTATTTCCGTTTTGCTTGTGAATGCACCGGTTAAGAATTGCTTCTTCCTTTGCCCCTTGACACATCCGCCGAGTTCCCAATTGATTATTGGCAATCAGATTATATGCCTCAATATAATTTCCCAACTTCCTGAATATGTGGCGGAAAAAACAGTTGAGTGATCAGACTGTGGAGATTGAGAAGAGGATGACTGGAGTAGAAGGCGTAACAGTCCAAGTCTCGAAATGTTTACTTCAAGAGATCGTTAAATATTCGCCAAATTGGAAGGCCCCAGACTGCGATGATGTGTATAATTTCTTCCTAAAAAGTTCATATCGCAGTCAATCTTCAAACAGATGCTTAATATCATAAATGGAGAAACCACTCCTGGAGATTGGTTTTACAGAGGGGTGACACATTTTAAGTTGAACATCCGGTGACCCCAAAAGGCCCTAATGTCGGCTCTCTATAAACTGATGACTAAATGTGTAAATACCAAGCTTGGCGATTTTGTGGGAGCTTTCTGCTTTTTCTCTAAAAATTAACTGGGAACAAGGCAGCTGTGTCAGGCGGCAAGAGTTAAACAAAGTGAATGGCTACAAACTCCATGCTGCATGGATCAACGTTAAAAAAGCATTTAATTCAGTAGATCACGTTTTTCTGATACAGATTTGGGAAAAGTCTTGTCAAGTTTGTTGAGTCGATGGCTACCAGATTAAGAGTAAAACTAAGGCTAAATGGCAAGTACATTCGAGATGTACGCATCGATAGGGGGATAGTTTGTCCCCCATGCTATTTATCTTTTTATTGGACCCCTTGAGCCATTTATTATCTCATAACTTCCCGAAGGTCTCTATGGGGCAAGGAAATCAGTGCACGTTATTTACAACAAATCACCTTCTCTTTATCAATAACTTGAACTTGTCTCGAAAAGTGAAGATGTAATTGTTCGAATGATGGAAGAGGTCAATCGTTATTTCCGTGCAGCTGGACTGGAGAAAAATTTGGAAAAGTCAGCCACGAATACCCCAATGCTACGGAGGATTTTGTGAATGTCAACAACTCTAGTCACTGGCTGGCCAAAGGCAATAACTCACCACAAGGCTTATTCTGTCTCGTGCAAGATATAAATTTATTCTTTGCAGAACATAACTCAATGTGTTTCCACTGCATGAAATGGAAGAAAATCGTCGATCACTGTGCCACTAGATGTGAGAAGATGTTACATGGGGATTATGTCAGGAGGCACGGTGAATTAGGAGATGCTTTCATTTTTGTCGAGAATTTGGACTCAAGAATGATAAAAAAAACTCAAAACACACTCGATGTGGCGACCAAAAGAAGTTTAATTAATTAATATCTTGATTTGTATTAAATTATTAAACATTAGTCATTATTAAAATTAATTTTATTTGGAAAACCTAATGTATTAAATAATTACCAATAATCCTTAATTCTTTTGTTGTTGGTGATTGTTTTGTTTTTCTAATCATATTTTTTATTGATGATTCAATCTTTATTTTTTGTTTAAAATTGATTAAATATATTGTTGATTTACAGAAGTTCTTATAATCTAGGATATTCTGTGATTGAATTGGTTTTATTTTGACAATAATTTAATCTTTTTTTCACCTTCATCATTTATATCTCTTCATTTTTATCATTTAATCTTTTTCCTTTGGTATTTTATTTTCCATGAATATTTGTTTGGATTGAGGTCTGTTGATTGACTTGACCATTCCAAAAACTTTACTTTATACGCCTGATTGGATTTACGCCAAATCAATTGTTTATTATTATTATTTGCAACATACGTAGAATCATATTAGTTATAATTTTACTCGTGCAGCATTAAAAACAATCCTTTGAACCAGCCTCCTCCAACCTCCTCTGTCGTGAGCGAGTTTCCTCAGCTCGTCCAGATCCTCACCACTCCTTAGCCTTTTCTTCACACATTTCAGGTCTCCGTCAAGTGTTTCCGGCAGCGTAACACGTGGACGTCCACGGAAGCTCGATCCCTCTTTCAGGAAATAGCCCTCCATTGCTATGTTAGCTGGGGCAAGCATGTCCATTCGTAGAATATGGCCAAATAACCTCCACCGCATATTAACGATTTCCACACTCAGAGGGCCAGTTCTGCATCTATTGTATAGCGATTCCTGGTTGATTCTTATAGGCCAGTTCAATCCCAGTAGGGATCTAAGTTGCCTGCGGTGAAAAGAATCGAGTCCACGTTGTTCAGTACTAGACATTCCCCAGGTCGCCGAATTATATGTCAGGATTGGTTTGACAAAGGCTTCATACATCCTCAGACGAAGTGACGTACAGAGTCGTCGTTTGCCGATCCACTCTTTCTTTATCTTGTTCATCGTGGCCCAAGCGAGAGCCTTTCTTCTGACAATATCATGGCCGTCCCCAAGTAGAGAACCGAGTTTGTTCGTTTTGCGCCAGGCTTCACTTGAGCTGCTCTCCATCCTCATGATTTCAACGATGTCGGTTTTTCCAACGTTCATTTTAAGGAACCATCTGTTCAGCTCAGCAGGTGCCACTTCAAGGAGTCGAAGTAAGGCCGATTTGTCGTCTGACACGAAGTCGACGTCATCTGCATATACAATTTCGACGATATTGCCAGCATAGAATTTTCGAAGGTCTCGTAGTGCCGTCTCCAGATAGATCACGAATAGCAACGGCGAGAGGGCGTCTCCCTGAGGGGTACCGACGTTGCACGTGAATTCACGGGAAAACGCCGTGCCGACCCGCACCTTGAGCTTTGTGTTCGATAGTAGTACTCTTATCATATTGACAGAGTCAATCAATTGTTTATGGATTCCTTTTTTATTTTTTAGTCGATTAATGACTTAATATTGCATCTTAATTTTTCCCCATTTCAAAAATAATAAATTAATAGTCCTACAAGGAGAATACTAATAATTTATTGGAAAATAAACTAAAAATTGGTCCTCCAGTTTTATTTGTCAGATGACTTGACGCATTTAATAGCGTCATTTGCCAATTTCATTACTTCTTCTTTTGTGGGGTGTTCGGCCGGGTAACTAAAATTATTTTAGATGAAAATTATTTTTTCATGATTTAATGCCTGGCGAGATCCTGAACCAATTGATGATATTTCTTTATAACATGGAGCAAGCATGTCACGATTGATTATTGAAATATAATCGATCATTTCTTTATAACATGGCTTTGTAGCCGTAGGAGTGTTACCCCGAGGGACTATTGTGGGGCGATTTGTATGTAAATACAGATCTGGTGACTCCATTAGAGCGGCCACATTGACCAGATGAATAGCTCTTATATTTGGTTAAGTTTCTAAAAAGAAATGGACACCACAAGAAATGCACCGCTAGCGTGCTTCAATCGAATACAAATCTGCCATGACGGACGACACACACGTCGTCCTGGATTGCAAAAATCTCATCGCTATAAGAAGATAATATGAGATTAACTCACTCTTTAACTTATGGTGTGACCATACTGTCGGTTTTCTTCGTGCCGAATTCCTCTCAATTTCATGGGGAATGAGGTTAAATAAATTAAAGGCCGGCAGAGTTATTCGGCTGTCAACAGCTACGACAATACCTCCTGCATATCTGATGGCCATTGCAGTTGTATGGTTTGAATAATCTCTTCATCAAACATCCGTAATTGGTAATAATGACGGAACGTTTGCAAATATAGTTAAAGTCGGGAGGTCGCGAGCCGAGCGCGCGACCGAGCACTAGACGCGACCAATCAAATTTACTCAATGTCAATCAATGTCAAAATAACTTATTTTATTGATTAGATCAAGGACAATTATTATTTCTGACTGTTATAACTTCTTAAGTCGTTTGGCATGAACTTTCATTACTGATCCATCACTATTTTCCACATTGACAAAATTGTTAGACAATTTCGCAACAATAGTGAATGGATCCCCGTATGGATGTTCAAACCTGGTTAATCTCAAGGAAGGATTTGTCCCATAATCTTTTTGAATGCGAACCTTTTAAGTAATTATAAAATAAATACAATGTCTCCAATGTTTAATTCATATTTAGACACATGCACTCCCATCTTCCTGTTCATTCTCTTATAATATGGAGAATCCAAGTTAACTTTTGGGAAGTTGAATTCGAATTCATCTTTAGTTGAATTTAAAACATTTACTGTTAATTTCGGGAGTGTATTGAAGTTCAGCTGCCTCAACATCAGTATTTCCTAAAACAGTATTGAATCCAGGAATTCCACGATATCTCTCAAAGGGCTAACGCCTGCAAAAAATTTAAGACAAATAATTCACCTGTAGATGAATGAGGTGTTTGATTGTACAAAAACACAGTCTTTCTTATGTGTTTTACCCACTCTTTGGTGTCATCCAAACTCATAATTTTTGAAAGGCTCCTTGTGACCGTCTGATTAAATCGTTCAACAATTCCCTGACTCTGGGGATTGTTTGGTCTTCCATGTATTTGTCGAACACAAAACTCTTCACATACTTTTGTCACATGAGAATTTTTGAATTCTGTTCCGTTGTCTGATTGGAGAAACTTGCAGGGACCAAAATCCATAAAAATATCATTCAGATTATTCGCCACCTCTACTCCACTTTTATTTTTAAGATTCCTTGTAAACGCATATTTCGAATATACGTCTATTACAGACCAAGAAAAATCATTGTTTTCATTTTTAAATCTACAAAATAAGTTAATTTTATACCGTTTAAGATCAATTAAATCTACTTGAAATCTTTCATTAGGTAAATCAGCAACAATATGAGTTGAATCATCATATTGTTTTAGTGGAACTGAAAATTTGCAAATATTGCATTCTTTAACAACTTGGCGAATGATCTCTCTTCTCAATATAAAAAATCTTCGCCTACATAAGGCTTCCAAAGCATTATGTCCGCAATGATTAGCTTCATGAATCTCACGTGCAATTAATTTCATCTCTTCTAAGCTCGTGGAAGCAATTACGAGCTTGTGTAGGCCGTTTACATCTTTAAGATATAGTTTCCCCTCTTTAATTAGGAAATTTTCTGCTTTCTTTTTGAGTCGATACTTCTTATGTTTGGAAAGATCGACCTCCTCATTATTGAGTATAGATCTTAGGAAATTATATTCATCTTGATCTTTTACATTTTTCATAACTCAATCGTGGAAAATTGTTATAATTTTTAGCCTGTGAGGTTTCATATTCTTGAAAATACGTTTGTATGAGGTCGTCATAATATTTATTGAGAGGAAGCTCATATTCATTCGAGAAGCACTGAGTATGCGTAAATTCCTCCTAAAATTGACAAAGGGGATATTTTGCCCAAACTTCTTCATAAAACGTGTATTTTTCTGCCCCTTTTCTCTTTTTAAGATCCTCGGGTTGTTGTAATACAACCTTAAGACGCGATTGAACTTGTCAACCGTCATCTTAGGGTTGTCTTTCAACTCCTCCCACATTCTTGCAAATTCGGTCGGATTGGTGATTCGAAAAGAATTCGACATCCCAATCCACATGAGATAAAGACACTTGTTGTTTAATTTTTCAATAAAAAATTCATACAAAAGAGTTTTCATTTCAAAATACTATTTATATCCGCATAACGCAAAACACGTATTTATATTGTTCGTGGAGACGTAAATTACGGCAATTTTTGCGAATTTACGTATTTTTATTAAAATGGCGTCACGTCCGGTTTGTTTTAAATGTTAACTCGTAATTATTAAATATAAATGAACTGCGAAGACTCCTTTGTGGTTTATAAAATTTGTTGCAACTGTGATGGACAGATGGAATGTGCATCTACACTCCAACAAATGCTAGAGAGGAGCACATTACATAGCGACAACTATTCCCAATGCTATTTGTTTTGTGTCTAGAACTGCTAGGCAGAGTCCTCACTGCTTAATCCGAACAAATGTCGATCGAGCATAATGAAAAGTATTATAGCACTAACCATCTCATATTCATAGTCGATATTAAACTGTTCCCTCAGTCTTTGGGATTCCAGTCCTTTCCTGACATTTAGTCAGCGAGGAGCGCTGGAAGGCATATTCTAGGAAGTCTACAGAACCAGAGAAGAGGAGAAAGAAGGGACAAAAGTTGCATGGAGTGTCACTTCATGTTCACTTCAAAAGCTCGGGATTTAGTCAAACAATTAATTAGCTAATTAGTTTCTTTTCATTAATTGAGTTTTATGGAAGCCATAATAAAATTGTGATATTTATCAACATTTTAATACAAAAGTTTAACAGATTAAAAACTACTCCGTTTAAAGAAATATTTCAAATGGTTTTAAGCACACACCTCCAAAACTTCATTACAGTTTTCAAAACCTCATTTGTTTCTGGCAAAGGTTATATCATAATGAAGAGTTTTTATTAATAATGTGACCAGGTAGGAGGTCCCCTTTCTGCAACTATGTCGTGCCGAATGGACTCACGGATGGGCAACGTTGACAAGACTTGATTCCAGTTGAAAAATTGTTTCCTTTGTTGTGTTTGATTTGACTATATTTTGATGCCGGAACGTGACGATTTATAATATAAAACTAATCTAGCTTCGTTTTGGTTAATAAAATTAAAAAAAAAAAAAACTATATTTTGATTAAATTCAGGAGCATGGACTGCCCTCCCACATTGAAGACTCTCCCATCGTAGAGAGATATGTTCGAACAGCCACAACCTTCGATCAGTCACATTATTCTCAGTCTTCTCAAATCAAACGCATTCGGACAACGCGGAGGGCTGATGGTTCTCATCGACCAATTGCATCACATCACCGAGTTGATTCACCAAGTGTGTCTCAGTCAGGGAGGGACCTTCAAATTCTCATTTCCTTCAATTCCGATTTCATATTCGACCATGTAGGACTCCCAATGCATTGTAGGTCACCCAGCGCTATCAAGTCCAGACTTTCAAATAATAAAAATTCCCAAAAGGGAATGCGCCCAACCCGGAAGTACTGCAATACTGGGAGGACGCGTGGCATGGAGGAAGCAAGCTTCGCAACACACACCAAGGTACAAAAATAAGCATTATATCTTGCCCCGTGTAAGGGCGTCCCAGATATAAAGCTGGAAAGAACAGATACTACACTTTGATCTTAGCCAAAAGGCCGAGAAGCGACAAAAGGGAAGTAATTTTCTTGAGACAATAATTATTCTAAAAAGCAAATACAGGATTCTTTATATTTATGCATAGTAATCATCATTATAATTTTAAAATAAATACATATTCATTATATCTGTCTTACAAGATTATAAGAAAATTTACATTATTTTTATTTTTTATATTGAGCTAGTTTTTTAATTATTTTTGTTGAATTATAAGATATTCTTACTTCGACTTCGGCCTTACTTCGACTCTTGAAGTGGCACCTGCTGAGCTGAACAGATGGTCCTTAAATGAACGTTGGAAAAACCGACATCGTTGAAATCATGAGGATGGAGGCAGCTCAAGTGAAGCCTGGCGCAAAACGAACAAACTCGGTTCTCTACTTGGGGACGGCCATGATATTGTCAGAAGAAAGGCTCTCGCTTGGGCCACGATGACAAGATAAAGAAAGAGTGGATCGGCAACGACGACTCTGTACGTACTTCGTCTGAGGATGTATGAAGCCTTTGTCAAACCAATCCTGACATATAATTCGGCGACCTGGGGAATGTCTAGTATGAACAAATGGACTCGATTCTTTTCACCGCAGGCAACTTAGATCCCTACTGGGTGAACTGGCCTATAAGAATCAACCAGGAATCGCTATACAATAGATGCAGAACTGGCCTCTGAGTGTGGAAATCGTTATATATGCGGTGGAGGTTATTGGCCATATTCTTACGAATGGACAGCTTGCCCCAGCTATAAGATATTCTCTTGGCTGAGTTGGTAGACATCTTCTATGTTGGTATATCTTTATTGTACTCACGATTTGTCAATTCTATGCTTTTTTTAATTACATCTTTCAATATCAGAGGAATTGCCTCAAAGATCAAATTTTATGTAGAGATTTGGAAAGATGCAAAACCAAGCTAGCATGCCTGCAAGAGACGAAGGTATCTGTGGAATGAAATCCCAATTACCGAACTGGAATTCAATGGCAGGAATTAAGCGCAGAGGTGAACGCTGTATTAATAATCACAGAATGGGATATCGAAATTCTTCTGGAAATCTTATAATCCACATTCAACATTTGTAATACCATTTGTAACATGGCTTTTCAGAAGACAACCTGAATAGATTATAGAACAAACGAACAAGAAAAAAACGAAAAATATATAATTAAATTGATTATATTTTGTGCAAACGGTTGCAGAAATAATTATTAGTCGATTCATATTCGTATGAAGGAGCTTTGCTAAACAACAATCATAAGATCAGGAGATTAAATCTAAGAAGACATAACAGAATTTTACATTCACAGGAAAACGCAAAGTTATTTATTTTTTCTTATATATCGAAAGGGTTGAGGAACTAATAAATAATCTTGCATTCATCAGGAAATATCACCAGCGCTAGACTCATCATCATTAATATTCCCATGGATGACTTACCTCAAATAATGTGGAAAAGAACTTCAGAAGTTATAATAATGGGGTTGAAAAAACTACAATGAAAGGAAGGTTTACAAAGGAGCAGACAACTCGACAGAAAAATGAATTTGGTTTATTTTAAAGAGATTTAAGATGGGCACAGTGAAGTCTGACATCTTGTTCATTAATGAGACTAAGCTGAAGGAAGCAATGAAAGTGGAATTTAAGAGCTAAAGTCTATTAATATACCATAAAAAACAAACTCAGTCGCGGGAACAGGAACCTCAGTCTAATACAGAACGATCCTGAAGGTGAGGAACATAAGAATTGTGAAGAAAACTCTCTGTGAACTCATTGTGCTTGAGTTGCACACGACTACTGGCTGGCTGACCATTGATGGAATGTACTCAAAGTCTCAAGGCGTTATTTAAATGTCATTGGGACGTTCTTTGAAGAAAATTCCTTGGCAATCCTAGCCTAGTAATGACTTTCCTTTTGACGATGAGGGGAATGAAGAGCATGGAGTAATGGCGTAGATTAATCTGTCACTCTGGGAGAGTCGTTGTGTTACTCGATTGATCGTTCAGAATTGTTAAGGAATCCAAATGAGAAAGTTAAAGTTCTCTTCTCGTATCCCAGACTGAAATGACACCCATAAGGAGTGCTTTGCATCCAAGTCCCCGCATAAGGTGACTTCATCGACGGATGACAGTCTAAAGAAATTTGGATTCTTTTCAGATCCTTGAAAACTTTTTATAAAGAACCTTGTAATGAAATAAAGAATTAAGTTAACGGTGAACTATAATCGGAGATGTTGAAACTAAATGCAATCATTCAAAATAAAAGAAGTTGATCAATGGCTACGAAATGTGGGACTACATTTTGTCATATAATTTGGTCTCTCTGCCCTATTGCAATTTCCCCGTAGACACTTTCCTGAACAAACTACATACAAATTCCATTTTATCAGGCAGTTTCCTAACTTCCGACTTGGGCGCAACCAAATTTGATTAATCTAAAAGATGAGATGTATCTTAATCACCATTGGATATGCCCCGGTCAATCGATATGCAATTCATGTTAATAAATGGCTCTAAAAACGACCGGTGGGGACGACCTGGCTCTTTCAGTGAATTTCGGTCTACGTGCTCCGCGGAAACTGGCATTCAATGGGCAGTGCGGCGTAGTTGAGCTGACCGTTTAGCTCTCGAATACTTTTTCAGCCATCTAACCTTGCGATTATTGTTAATAGCTTTGATGCCTACTCGTCTTGCTTAATTTACTTAGATTTACTTATTCTATGCTTTGACATGTCACTGATATGAGTTAATCTTTCCAGTTTCCAAATCAAGTCGAGTCGACACAAACAGAAATAAATAGCAAAAAAAAATAGCAAAATTAAAGACGAGATAAAACGCCCTTTAGGACACGAAAAAAATATGCTGTTGGACAGCTCGACTGAGCACATCCACCCCGCCTAATGTTCCAAAGTGCAATGGTCGACTAGACAGAGGCACAACCGCCTAATTGATCACGGCTGAGCACAACCAAGTAAGTGCTACCCATTCTTCGCACGTCTCAATTTAATTAAAGTTTTTATCAAAAATCATGTTTCAGATTTATATGCTTATAATTCTAAAATGTACTTATTCAGCATATTTTAACTAATTAATTTAACATAAAGCAATATTAGAAACAATCCAAATTATTATATTCTTGGAAAAGAGAATTGAAAACTAGGATAATGTATGTTATTTGATGCCTATTAATATCGAGTAGATTTTTTTTTCCGAAGGAGGACAGTTTTCATCCTGGGGCTAATTCTCGTTATCGTTCCCCTGCCCGTGAGGCAACGAGTACTTCTGGCACGACACAGTTGGAAATGGGGATCTCTTACCTTCCGGGCTTAGCGTGGCGTTACGGGGTCCACCATGTCAGTTGGAAATTCCTTCGGATATGGCAACGCTCAGGAGGCACTTAATGCCTTCCGAAAAAGGACTCTTAGCTTCTCAGACCCTGGTACATCGTCGTCTCAGGCCGATCTTGCGGGAAGGATTGAACCTTTCAGAAGGATCTCCCTCGTTTGGATCGGCGATCACGGGATTAACTATAATTAACTGGCTTGCCCGTATTGGTCTTTAAATAATAATAATAATCTGTCTTACTTAGGATGGTCTACAGCAGCGGTTCTCAAATGCGGCCCCCAGGATTTTTTTTGCGGCCCGTCTAGAGTAACTAACTTTTTTAATTTTTTAATAATGTTAAAATTTAATTATTCATTCTTAAGGTTAAACATATCCATAATTGGTGATTTCATTAATCAATTTGAAGCACGTTTTGGGGTACATTTATATAAATTTAATTTTTAGAATTTTAAAGAATTCCTTCCTTTAATGAAAATATTCGTAACTCCATTCAGCGTGGAAATTAAGGATGCGCCTGCAAAGTTTTAACATACATGCGAATCAATATTTAGTAAAATGGAAAATATAAAAATATATAAAATATTTTTTGTGCGGCCCGCGAAGCTAATCTTATTTATCGATTTGGCCCTTGAGCTAAAAAGGTTGAGAACCCCTGGTCTACAGTAATTGATTTTTGATATAAAACTATAATTTGTACCTATGATGACTAACGATGGTCTACTTATGATAATGATGACCTATAATCGTACTGAAACTATTACGTTCGAGCATTTTTAATTATTGCTCTTTTAATAATTTAAACATTTTACTTTCTAAAAACCAAGTTAATGCTAAGTTACTAATTGTTGTTAATTATCTTTTTAAGGCTTTAAAATGCGCCTTCATAACATCACTATCTTTAACAAAAATTGTTAGAAAATTTGGCAACAGTCCCCGTAGGCATGGTTAAACCTTTCCAGACACAGTTTTTGGACGACGAATTTCTACAAATCCGAGTCTTCCGTGACCTTCTTTTTTTGACCTAACCCAGTACAGACCGACGTGGAATTGGAATTGGACGTTCTGCATTAGTTCATAGTCGTTCTGTAAACGAACCCTTTAACCTTCAATGTTAAATTAATATTTCAATCGATGCACTTTTATCTTTATTCAGTCATTTATAATAAGGAGAATTTAAGTGCATTACAGTATTTTTCTCAATAGTTTTGTAACTCGGAATTCCTCTAACACTTGCAAAAAAATAAAAGCAAAAATCTACCAGTAGATGAGTGAGGCGTTTGATTGTCTAAAAAACAGTCTTTCGAATCTGTTTTATCCACTCTTTCTTGAAATTCGAAGCTCTTCAGCTAATAAAGTATCCAGTGTAATTTACAGGTTTTATAAGAAACTAAAAGTCAATGACTCGAGGTTGGATGACAATTATTCTCGGATTATTTCGCAACTTTGTTCGATAAATTTATTACCCAAAAGACGATTTTTTGATTAAAGTCTATTGTTCATAGTTATGAAAATTATTAGTGTGTTGCTAAATAGACTGATGAATACAAAATTCAGTAATTTACTCATTTTTCAGTTCCGCAATCAACGACTATAACTAGTTTCTTGTCTTCTCCAATATTTGAGAGAGGGCTGATGAAGGATAATGTCTTCGAATTCTCCCATCGATAGTCACATTGGACTCTTCCAACTAAGGAACTGCATATCAATCCTAAAGTTAACCTAGATAACGGCCAAGTGACATCAAGCAACCGATTTGCAGCAAGACCTCCGCACTCTGGAGATCTGCTTTGATACACAGGAATGAAGACAAGCTACTCTACCAATTTTCCTTAAAGGGATCGGTCTGGCCACCCCATCTGACTCATCGCGGATATTTCTGTTCTTTCTCAATACAATGAACTGATTGCTTTGCCGTTTGGAGAAAACTGGGACTCCTCATTCCATCTGTCAATTTTAATAAACATGACTAATCCATGCCAAAGCATACAAAAAATTAAATGAACGCAGGACCAAGGAAAACTGGCCATCTTAAGAATGAATAGTCAGTCTTGAGCCCTGTGAAACAACGGGCTGCCTGTTGAACCACGAATCAATGAAATTTGCTTACGTTTTGGTCTACCCGTTTCGGCTATGCAGCGGCTTACGGAGCTATGAGATTGGCTAGCACTCCTCCTCATGTCTCAACGTGATTGGACGCTTCACAAACTGAGAAAGACATGCCTCACCCCAATGATGTGAGGACCAAAGTTTGTCTTTGTAACCATTAGAGAAACCCATACTCCTCTACAACTCGGGAGCATCGGCTTGACATGACAGGATTACAAAAAATTACAAAAAATGGACTCTTTTTACAGAAATCAGGTATGACTAATCTTGTCATAAAGCATGTTGTCGCCCGCAACGCGGCTCGGAATATCGAGAAATGGAGAAAGTTGTTAAAATAACTGCATACGCTTTGACTTTGTGCAGCGCCAATAATAATTCCAGAACATTCTGGATCCCCGATTTCTATAAAGATCCTGCAGTGTGTTTTGCAAAATTTTGAAAAACTAAACAAGTATCAACTCACCAACTCCTTTTCCGAAAGTCTTAAAATACAAATTATCTGGGATGTACTAAAAATGCCATGTGTCAATATCATCGACACTGCATATTCATTTATTGCATAAAATAAGTCCGCCGACTTTGTGTTAGAAAGCATATTTTTTTAACATTATTTAGTCCATAATTGAATAAATTACTCCTGCACATACAAGCACACACAGATAACGTACTCCCTCTAAAGTTTAATAAGGATCTAACATTCTATTAAATTTATTGGCGTTGTAAAAAGTGTTAAAAGATTAATCGATGGGAGGGCCAGCGGCCTGACGGATCGCCAAACTGTTTCCCCGCACATTTGTTGCTGACTTTTGGATTTATCTCCAAGCCAACAAATATTTGTGAATAACTTATTCCCTGAATCAAACCATCTTTCTCATTCTCCACATATTTGTATTTCTTTATCTCCTTCCTCCAATATTCTGGGTTTAGATTTAGTCCATTGCTGACTGTCACGTGACAATCCCCGCAAGAAAACAAAGATCTAAATATTTTTGACAGCGATTGCTCTTATTCTACAACTGGAGGACTTGTTCTCACGAAAACAATTTTCCAGGTCTAGTTGGAGCTCTGCACTAACCCGCCTTCGTTTTGTGGATGTGGTGTCTGGTAAGAGCATCCAACCAATAGGAAGCCGGATGTTAGTGGCAATAGTGGTTAATGATAATCCCCGTCAAACCAATCAGTGATCAAAGGTCTTAACGTCAAACTAGTGAATGAAAGGTCGCCTATTGATAAGGCTGCGTGATCACGACTATTGATTGTACTATTGCACCTGCAAAAAATGAGTCCTTGAATGGTTTGATGCGTGTCAAAAATAGTTCGGTCGCGGTCGGCTCCTGTCGACTTATAAGTCATAGCCGTCAAGTTGTGGCACGAAATGTCGAATCAGAACAACTCGCAGGTTGGTATTGCTATGCTTTGAAATGTCACTGATATGAGTTAATCTTTCCAGTTTCCAAATCAAGTCGAGTCGAGCAAGTATGGCACGTGAGTAACCCCTTAGATTGCACGGAACGGAGGCTTCCCCTGAATGTGAAAATGTGTGGCCTTATTATTGCAGTGAGCAACACTCGGAAACCTCGAAAGAAGCGAGGAATGTTTCCGAAGGACGTCATCCTCAAGCTGAGGACGTGGCTGTGTGCGCACATGGAGGTGAGTATTGGCTGCCACGGTCGTAGCATCCCTACCCGACGGAGGACGAGAAGCGCGAGTTGTCTGAGCAAACAAAGCTGACAATTCTGCAAGTGAACAATTGGTATTGTGCCCCACTCAACTCAGGTTCATCAACGCCCGACGACGGGAGTTGCCTCGAATGGTGAAGGGGGCAGTCCCCCCAACCTATCCTGTCTACCCTGCCCCCAGTCGTCCTGCCGAATCATTCGAGTACCATCAGTTCGTGGTCCCCCCAGTGCTTCCCTCGATACCCCATCCGTACTTCCTGGGGTACCCTGAACCCCCTAGTCAATGGGATTGTTATGACTCTTTTTTATATCGATAATATTAGTGTTAGTACTACATCCGAGATATAGTCTTGACTAGACTTTTAATATTCCCCCCACCCGCCTCACGACTGCGCTGTCTCGCCTCGATTTGGTCCCTGAGTGGGATGATGTCGTCGGGAATGGTGTGGAGGAGGAAGGGGGTGTGAGGGCGTGGGATGTGAGGGGGGGAAGTGGGTGTCTCGAGGGGGACTAGAGAGTGAGTCAGTTAATCAACCAAAGTTGGTGACATGTTCGACGCACTCACTCGAAATAGTCAATTTCCTGTCAAAGAAGTACTGATAGGCACACTCGTCCACCACCAGCAGACTCACACTCCCTTCCCTCCCTTTTATCAGCTCGACCACCTCCTCGTGCTCCATCTTCTCCACATTCACGTCGTTCACCTGCACCACAATGTCCCCCTCCCGCACACCCGCGTCAGCCGCCGGAGAATTGGCAATGACGTTGGCGATGAGGTGCTTGTCCTCGTTCATCACCAATGTGAACCCGAAAGTGCCACCCTCCTTCGCCCTCACTTCGCAATCTCGGGCTGAATACTCGGGGACTCCTTCCAATATCTCCTCCCGCTCTTCCACTATTACTTCTTCATTCTCCTTCACTATTCCATCATCCAAACACTCTGATTCGGGCACTCTCACTCCCTCGGGAACACCCTCAGGCACTCGTTCTAATCCCTCCTCACATTGTTGCACTACTACTTCCTCGGATGTCCCCTCACCCTCGGGCACTCTCTCCAGCACTCCTCCACCTTCTCTTCGCAATATTTTTAGGCGCAGCTTCTTTTTGGATTTTTTGATTTTGGAGAGGGCTTTTTTGTAGGACAACTTGTTGATGTCATATTTATCAATCATCAGCACTTTGTCCCCTTCCTGCAGTCCTGACATTTCCGCCGGACTTTGAGGGACGATGTTCGAGATGCGTTGACTCTTTGTTTCCTCGTCCTCAATCAGCCCAAACCCGAACCCCTCCTTGCACGCATCCAAGTTGAGTAAAATCTCCGTCATTGGTTGCTACCCGACAATGTTCGCTCAGAATGTATTTTATTGTATTCCGGCACACCGCCCAACATGTTTGTTTGTAGTTACACAAATATAATTAATAATTATCCTTATTCCGACGCACCTTCTGACTCCCACTAATCGGGTTCGTGGATTGTGCGTCTCCTTGGAAGCAAACAAGTCTTCTTTTCAGTCAACACTCTCTTCTTTATGCCAGTTGACTACATTTCCGGCTATAGTGAATTTTTAGGGCATTGGAGAACGGAATAGCTGTTTATTAGAATTTTGATATTTGGTCTCGTTCCATTATGTAAATATTAGGGTACTTGGTGTCCAGAGAGCATACTTTGTTGTGGAGAGAACCAGGTTGGAGTGGATCCTCTGCATAGAAGAAAGGGGAGTCTGAACAAAACAGGAATAACAATAAAATAGATTGAATATTAGTTAATAATAAATGAGGACTGATTAGCATTATTCTTGGTACGGGAAATAACACAAATAAATTGCGGTCGAGACGCAGTGGAGGATGTCTAGTGGATCGGGTCAACGAAGACAAGCCTGCAAGAAGAGAATGTCAGTGGCGATAGGAAGTGAGATGTACCCGGAAAGTAATAAGAAATGTAAATGTAGGCGACGTGGAGCAAGTGGATGGAGTGGGTAGGAAGGTGAAGTGTGTGTGGAGAGTGTAGTCATTCGCGTACAGGTCGTGGAGGAGTGAGGAGATGAGACTGGACATGTCCAACTACAAGACAGTGCTGCACAACCCGACACTGAGTTACATATTTTTGGGATATGTGCTGAGAAGAGGGAGGGCGAGTGAATTGGTAAATGGTGTGCTCACTCAGCTATTCGCACTCCTCGTGGACTGTTTCACCCATTTCCAGCCTGCACACTTTCCCTACGGACTGCCCGTGCTGGCCTACCAGATCTACTCACTCTTCCTCCACGAGCACTCCCCCCTCCACATCCTCCACAGTGAGGGGGTGGCCAGGGCACTCGACGAAGGACACCTCGAAGGCCTGTTCGACACTCCATTCGAGGACAACCTCCACTCCCTCACTCCCCAGTTGGCCATGTTCTTCCAGGAGGGTAATCACCCACTCACCTCAGATAGTGACACGTGGGACAAGTATCGGGGCACTGAGTTGACGGATGTCCAGGGACTGTTGGGCAGGTGGTGTGAGGGGGAGGGCGGAGTGGCCGTGGCCATGCACACTCTGTTCATGCTCAAGAAGGTGGGCAGGGTGGGACAGTCAGTGGGACAGTCCAAGGCCCAGTCACTGCGACCCAAACACCCGAAGTACTCGACCCTGTTGAGGAAGGGGCGGAGGACAAGTCACACGATGGTGGAGGTGGAGGTGAGTAAGGCGGTGTACTGCGGAGTGTGTGGGCGACTGATATGGGGGAATGTGCCGCAGGCGTGGGAGTGTTTGAGTGAGTGTGTGTGTGAGTGTGCAGACTGTGGAGTGTTGGTGGGGCAGAGGTGTGGGGGGCAGAAGTGCAGTTTGGGAGGGCAGTGTGGGAGACGGAAGGGGAGTGGAGTGCGTGTGGAGAGTGACTCCGACTTGGAGTACCGGGAGAACTGCCCTCGCTGGAGAGTGTGTTGGGGAGTGAGGAGTACAAGGCACTCAACTCGACCTCCCGGAAAGTGGAGAACGTGCTGAACGGTGTGTAGTGTGTATTATGTGGAGAGTTGACTCACACGGAACGGTCTCACGTGCGGACTCTAAAAGTGCTGCATGTCGTGTTCTACCGTCGACTGCAGGAGTGGGACGACCAAGTGGCTCAGTTCATATTCGCCGGACTGCCCGAACTAGTCCGAGTGCACTGTTGTCTTGTCCTCTCATTCACAGCCGCCGCCGCCCAGGAATTGAGACGAAGGAATCCAGTGGAGGACACACTCCCCAAACTGGCAGGACTGTCCACTCATCCTTAGTTCGCCCAGGTTCTCACTCCCAGTCTACAATTTTGTTGCCACCAGAAAGAGGTGCTGAATATGCTGGCCAAACGACTCATTTCCGACCAACACTTTGCGGCCATAATATCTGTCAGCCTGCTTTCCCACCACTGTTAGGAGGCCGAACAGAGCAGGCTATGTCGGGGACTCAAACTGAAGGATTTGCTGGTGGCCCAAATGCAGAGACTGACCAAATATCCCCTCTTTATCGACCAACTCATCAAACACTCCAAAGGGCTAACAACCATCAAGCCACTGGCCACACAACTCCTCTCCAAGATGAGCGAGCAGACCGAGAGGGCCGAGAACAAACACTTTCTCAGCCAACTCACTGTCGAGGTCAGACAGGAAGGCATCCCCACTCCCTTCCAAGTTGGTCTCCCTTTCCACTCTAGACGTGGCACGTCCTCGACAAAACACTCCTTCACAAGGGCACAGTCCGCCTTAAGCTTAGCAAAAAGAGTTACGAATGTCTCCTCCTCCTTTTCGACACCCATTTGGTCGTCCTCTTCAAAGCAGACAACTCTCGCCACGTCCTCCGAACATTTTCTGACAAGTCCGCCCTCAGTCCACACCCCATCTCCCCCGTCATCCCACTCTCACAATACCTCGTCGTCCGCATTTTCGCCGCCGGTCATTCTCATCATTCATTCTTAGATAAAAAGTGCTTCCTCGTCCTACACCAACACAAACTACAACTCCTCACTTTCCACACTCCCTCCACTCTACTCGCCAACAAATGGGTCGCCCTCATCACTCCCGCTCTCCTCGCCGCCCGCCAGGCCACCCAGGATGTCACTACTGCTCCTTCCAAGGATGCTACTCACGATACTACAATCACTACTGGGGATGATACCGCATTGACTCACGATACTACAATCACTACTGAGGATGCTACTGATATCACTCACGATACTCCACTCACTACTGGGGATGCCCCGATCACTCCATCTGGGGATGCCACTACTGAGGATGCTACTGATATCATGCACGATACCCCATTCACTATTGAGGAACCCACTCCCTCCCAGGATACCCCAATCACTACTGAGGATGCACAACTCACTCTCTCCCAGGATGAACCCTCCCAGGA
This sequence comes from Octopus sinensis, assembly GCF_006345805.1. Classification (NCBI taxonomy): domain Eukaryota; kingdom Metazoa; phylum Mollusca; class Cephalopoda; order Octopoda; family Octopodidae; genus Octopus; species Octopus sinensis. The sequence goes on from NW_021832974.1 coordinate 26,284, forward strand.
TACCCCAATCACTACTGAGGATGCCCAACTCTCGCAGGATGAACTGACAGGGTCACAGGATATGACTCCTCAGGATGATGAGCTGGGTGGCACACTCACGCGACTGAGGAAAATAAACTCATTAGTGGAGAGGTCGGCAGTGCTGATGGCGACGACTGTGTGTCACCCACTCAAAGATGTGGTGTGCCGACTGAACGACCTCCTCCAAGACATCCAGTCCAACAACCCCGATAACTCCCCACATCTGGTGGTCTCCCTCGACCAACTCACCAACCTTGTGGGGGCTGTCGAGGTGTTGACTGTCAAGGATAATTCCAGTGAGGACGATAACAATTAGTTATTTACAAGCATTGTGTTGAACAACTCCTAATTAGTCAATGAAACATGTCGATTGATCGTCGGGCGCGCAAGTTATAGATTGAATTGCCGATAATTGATGTTAGCAATGAGCGTTACTGGCAAACTGACTGTCGCTGCCATGATCCTGGCCGCCCTGTCCATCCTCACTGCGGGCATATTCTTCATGTTGGACAAGTCGAGTGTGGCCACTGGTTGTCCCTTCTTGTCATGTGGCAGGACTGTACTCCAACCTCACCTCCGACCTCCAATTCGCCTACCAGACTCCACTCACGCCCATTTCGTGGATAAACAACCAGTGGAACGCAGTGATAATCTGGCTGGCCTTCTTCCTCATCTACGGCCTCTCCACCACATTCCGGCGAATCCACGACACGACGGACTTGAAGGAGCGGGCGAGTTATTTGTACAAGCACCCCTGCAGAGGAGTGGTTCCCTATGGGGTGTACTCCTCCATTGCAGTCGTGTGTGCTCTGTCCGTGGTATATCTCTTCCTCTGGGACATGCTCTATTTCCGTGCCTCCGCCGCACTCACACTCCTCTCCGCAGTCCTCGCCCACATTGCCTATTTCCACATGGCCTCCCACACATTCCACGTCCAGACCGTCCTCTTCCACTGTGCCAAGGCACTCGATGTGTGGCTCCTCAGGATTCTCGGCCTCAACGGGCTTGCCTTGCTGTCCGCCTGGCTGACTTTTCTCGCACTCCTCAACCTGTCGGTGGCCATGGTGTATGGAGGAGGCTCCCTCTCCCCCCACTCCGCCGGGGAGGTGTGCGGCGGCATTTATTTGGCTTGCATTGTGGCCACTCTCCTGGCCGACCTGTTCTTCCTTGAAAAGTACACTCGCTATGCCCTCGTCCACTACATTTCCCACATGGTCTCCGGGTGTGGACTCGTTCTCTTCAGACCACATGTCTACGGGGACTTTCCACTCAGCACTCAACTCGGCATCGCCATCCTCGGGGTCGCCGGCACTGCCTTCGTCGTCAAACTCGCCTTTGCGGTGGTCAGACATTTCTCACACCCTCTCCCCACTCCCAACAAACACTTTCTCGACATGTTCTAACATTTGATTTGTTGTGCCCTTCCCTTCTATAATAGTATAGTACGTGCAACAACTGTGTTTATACTACTGTCTTATCGGCTTATCGGGTAAGAGGATTGTCTCCTCTGTCGAAATAGTACATTGCACTGATAGAGGACAATCAATTGGATGACGAAGTTTGATCGACCTACACGCATATTCTGATTGCTCATAAGCGGAGTGGGACAGCCACACAATGAGTGGAGGACAAATATGTAGAATTTGCCACATGGAGGACAGTGGGCTGATTCGTGTGTGTGAGTGCAAGGGGTCATTGGGGTACGTCCACTCGGGTTGCCTGGAGGCGTGGGTGAGCATATCGATGAAGAAGGAGTGCGAGTTGTGCAAATACCAATTCAAAGTAAAGAAGGGAAGCATTCCCCTGCACAGAGTAATAAGCACTCCTAGTTGTAGTGGCAGTGTCTCGAACTGAGTCGGAATGAGCAGAAGCGTATCGCGGCATCGGTGACCATCCACGTGATCGGACTCATTTCCCTTTGTTGGGCGGAAGCAATAATAATCCAGTACTTTGTGGAGGAGAGGGGCAAAGTGGACGCGTCGTGGACATTTTATGCCAAAATAACCCTGGGAGTGATGGGGATCGTGGGGGGACTCATCTTTTGCGGGATCGAGTGTTCCAAATACTGGGGACTACTCAAGCGCCTCCACCAACGGAATCGAAGGGTGACGGTCGAGGAGTATGTGTAACAATAATATTATTTAATCGATGTGAACGGCGCTGTTATCAATATATAATTCGAGTTCCGCTCATTGCACTATTCATTCCTCTATGAAGAGGGGCAAGACAGGACGTCTATTCACCGACATAACCAACGTGGACATCCCCAGTTCCCCCTCAGTCAAGTCGGCAGTCCGCATTCCCAGGCGGAAGAGAGGGGATCGGATGGCCACAGTGATCAGGGGTTCCCCTCCCAAACTATCCATCAACCACAATTTCCTTACGCAGAGGACACTGCTGGACTACTTTGGTGTGCACAAGAACGTGGTGTCCCACTCTGTCGACAAACAACAGTCATTCTGTCGGAGTGTGGTGGACAAGTTGATTGGGGACTCGGGGAAGGGCGTGTTGAATGGAGGATACGACGTCTATGGCCGACTCAAGACACTTTCCACGCACACCATGGCAGGACTGGCCTCCATTCACAATCACATGGACTGCCATATCTCCATTTTCGACTGTCGGTCAATGCCCGAGTTTGTGGGCGGCCACATCATTAATGCTATCCATGTCACTGACTCTACCTCACTCCTCTCCCTCTTCGAACATTTCCAGACCCTCCACTCCTCCTCTCCCCGCAGATTCTATCTTTTTGTATTCTACTGCGAATACTCCTCTCTTCGGGCACCCGTCCTCGCTAGGAAGTTCCTGGCCCTATCCCAGGGTCACTATGTCTTCCTCGACAACGTGTATTTGCTTGATGGGGGATACAAACTCTTTTATGAATACTACAAAGGTCTCTGCGACCCTCCCCGCTACGTCACCAACACTTCCTGATTACGTGACTTACCACATTTTTAATATTCTATTAGTCTTGTTTCCGCTATCGAATTGCCCATTATGCGGATTGCTTTACTCATAAACTGATCGATATTTGATCAATATTATGTTCATTAAGGTCGACTATAATCCTTCTAATGTGATTAATACTGCGGGTTGCCGCTCTGTTCCCCAATGACTACACGAAGGACTAAGAATATTCAAGTCACGTTGAAGAGTCTCATGTGTGAGAGGACTGTCTAAGTGTGTGATTGATTGGCCAATTAACAGAGAATGGGCACGTCGATGAACAATTAAATCAGCAGGGGAACTCAGCAACCGCCCTAGCAATGCACATAACAAAGACCTGCCATAACAGGTTATTATCATCACTGTCTCATTCATCAGAAACGTGTGCAGCCTCTATTCTGCCTTTAGTTTGCAAGGATTGTAAATAACTTGCGCGTGTTTTTGTGGTTACGGCCGTCTTTTATCACTAGATTGAAGGATACCTCATCAATTGCTAGATACGTTTTCTTCAGAGTAAATGAATGCATGTACGCAGATATCCTCTCGATGCATTCGCAGAACGAGTCACTTTCATGTTCACTAGGAATTTTGTTTCAATAATGTGTTGCCGCATTAAAGCTGTCTCACAAGATTTTTTTGCATTGTTCAAAGCTGTAATCAATGATGTTGCGATTTTACACATTCTTTACGTCTCAATAAATTTTTGAGTTTGTTTTTAATTACATATTCTTTCAAAACTTCGGGAATCGTTGGCAAGCCCTCGACTCAACTCCTCACTAACATTAATATCAAATATTTTCCAAAAAAAATTATCGCAAGAAGACAAACTGACTTTTTCAGCGAATCTGTGTTGCTGTGCTTTGCGGAAAATGTCATTCAATATGCAGCGGGGTGTTGTTGAGCTGCCCCATCGGCTCTCGGCTATCCTTTCAGCCACTTACCCTAGCTAGCATCTAACTTTGCTCCTTTTATCATTTTAACAATGTAAATTTAAAGGCCAAATGTTTTGTCCCGAAATTACAAATTATTTAATCCGTACTGATTAACAGATATTACGCAGATGATGTTATCATCTCAGCATGACAATTACGTGTTTTTTAAAGAATAGAATGATTATTTTTATGAGCAGTAATTTAATTTACTTTGGCATTTCCTTAAACCGCCAAATAACTAACTTTATTTTTTGATGTTTCGTCTAAAATCACTATGTTTCGTCTAAAAATAACTACTTATTCCTTGAATTGAGGTGTAATAGATATTACGCCGATTACATGAAAATTATGTGTTTTAAGAATAGAATGATTATTATTTATAGCAGTAATTTAATTTACTTGGCATTGTTTTACACTCTTAAATAATTAACTTTATTTTTTGATGTATTGCTGGCCGGAATCGTCAGATAATTTTTCTCACGTTGTTGTCTTCTCACTTTCGGTTATTATTTAAGATTTTTTTAGTTTCCCTTCTTTAATCACTGCTTTTTTTTGAGTTAAATTCTTAATTAAATATAGTAGAGGAGACTATTTTGTGCTCAAACACTATTTATGAAACTTACCTAAAAACTAAAAAATTTATAGAGAATTTTTATGATGATGTGTTTAAAAGTATAGACATCATATCTTGGGAAACTTATATGATTCCATGTAGCTTCACTACATCATGTTATTTTTTTTGCTGTGCCCATATAAACGAATTTCTTGTTTACTTCGAAATCATCAGTGATGGCACTGAGTAAATATAGAACTTGCGATGAAACCGTTGAATAATTAACTACAGGTGCAAAAGCAAATCATCCTTCATCGATTAACAGCAGATATAACGACGGCTCTTTTGTATATGAAATATCCCAGAATACATTTGTGGTCATTGATGAAAAATCGCATTTTAGATAATTGATGAATTCTGCACAATAAATAATTAAGAACTGAGTCTAAAACTTGGGTGCCACAAGTGTTATGTTTTAGAGTTTTATAAAAAAACATGCAAGGAGAGGAGTAATAAATGTATATTGGTGAAGACAAGAGAAGGCGACTGGGAAAACGAGATGACTATTCGTCGAACAACACATTTTTATTAGTGAATGTTACATCATGCTGGCCTCTGCTGCGACTGTCGCGATTTGCTGTGCCAGGTCATCCAGCAGTCCGTCCCCGCCTGCCCTCGCATTACTAACACTACCGAAAAGCAGGCTTTGTATCTTTCCACAATATACCACATAACCGAGAATGGATATCCTTATTATGTCATGACGTGGGGTCCTCACAAGCCTTATATCGTTCATGTTCAGTTTGTGTAGGAGAGCTAACTAATACCAGACCACATACATATCAGTCCCGACAGTCGGTTCTCCTTGTATTTGACGACGCCACAACTCTCATATGGACCATATTCGATAATCGCTGTTCGACTCATTGCTAGGCAATAATGACTGCAATTTAATCACAAAAAATGCCACATTCCTTAGAAATAATATTACACGACCAACCAACTGAGTTCATCAAGCGTGCCTTAACGTGACTTCATAAACAATAAACAAATTCTGCCGCCATATGTACTCGGTACAGACACCTATGAGGCGATCCCCAGAAGACGAAAGTAGGTGTTGTAAACGCATTTCCCCAGCGGGGAAGGCCGATGATTGTTGATTAATTAAAAAAAAACAAAAAGTCATGTCCTCAAATGCTTGTAGATTGATTCTCTGATTAACAATTTCCCTTCACTTTGCCACATTGATTGTCTTAAAATGTACTCGCACAGCAAATTAATTTTTTTTAAATTCCTGAAACCAGGAAAGTCAGAAAAGAAAAGTCACAAAATCCAATTGTGCATGCGCTTCTTTCATCATTTTAAAGTATGTAGGGGAATCTTTATACTTCGTGTTGTTTGCTTTGTCGGAAGTATCGACATACTCATCTTTTGCTTCCACTGAAAAGATGGGTGTAAATTTAATGTACAGTCTATGAATGGCCATGTGATAAAACTCACTTAAATATTAAAAAACAACAAAAGAGGGTTGTGTATTTTCACTTCCCTGTCTCGGTGATTGACGACACATTGATTGTCTTAAAATGTACTCCACAGCAAATTAATTTTTGAATATTCCTGAAACCGGAAAAGTCAACAAATAAAAACCACCAAATATTTGTTTCTCTTTCGTGTCTGGGTGATTGACGACATATAATTGAGGTCACTATCGCAGAATTCTTATCTCAAAAATACAATAAAAATGTAAATGAATTGACAATATCGGGCCTGAGGAAAAGAAGCTGCTGCAATACCGAAATTTGTTTTTCAATAACGGAAAAAATAAATTCAGCCACTCTAACTCATCCGAAAGAACCGTTAATCACCTTGCCAGCAGGTGTGGGCGAATCCGGCTCCTGTTTGAGACGTCATAATTAAATGGTCAAATGCCTTCATCTGTATCCATGTCTCCAATATGGAATTAAGACGTCAAAAAATTAAGACCCATTCAGTCCAATTTGTAACCACCAACGAATTTGAGGAAATCCAAGTTGACACAACCCTTTTGACGGATAATGCTATCCCGAATTACATGCCCGAAATGTTTGTTCACGAAAAATCTAACAACAAAATAGAAGTGGGGATTAATTCACAAAATTGTCTCAAGCAGTTTGAAGTGAAAAGGTCACACAAATACGACTTGCTGCCAAATGAACTGGGCGCAATCCATTGGGCATGAGTAAAAATCGCAAAATTCTTTAAGAACTATCTGTAAGTGCACGGAATAAAGGACGGGGTGAAGGAATATATCTAGACACTGGTTTCGCGGAAGACCCTAGAGAGCATGCTAGCCGAGACAAGGTATATTTATCGAAGAAATGGGAAGATTATAAATGATTCGGAGCATGAAAGCGCGAATAGTGGGTTTCTGGACGGTTCTTCCATAAAAAGAAAAATTTTCCGGGATTACTACTGGACGACAAATCCATACGATTCGGTATCTGCTTGTACATCTGCCAGCAACACCCGTACCAGTGCAGGTCCAAAATTTCGTCGAACGCCTTGCAAGCCTTGTCGTGAGTTGTCTGAGCAAACAAAGCTACTTCCTGGGGTACCCTGAACCCCATAGTCAGTGGAATTATTATGACTCGAATTATTATGAGTGGAATTATCGATAATATTAGTGTTAGTACTACATCCGAGATATAGTCTTGACTAGACTTTTAATATTGCCTCCACCCGCCTCACGACTGCGCTGTCTCGCCTCGATTTGGTCCCTGAGTGTGATGATGTCGTCGGGAATGGTGTGGAGGAGGAAGGGGGTGTGAGGGCGTGGGATGTGAGGGGGGGAAGTGGGTGTCTCGAGGGGGACTAGAGAGTGAGTCAGTTAATCAACCAAAGTTGGTGACATGTTCGACGCACTCACTCGAAATAGTCAATTTCCTGTCAAAGAAGTACTGATAGGCACACTCGTCCACCACCAGCAGACTCACACTCCCTTCCCTCCCTTTTATCAGCTTAAAAAGAATCTACACCTTTTTGGTATCGAATATCCGAACTAGGATGTCAAATATCCGAACTGAGATGTCAGACGTCATTATTGTGGTTTCTAATATCCGAACTGAGATGTCAAAGGTCATTACTGTGGTTTCTAATATCCGAACTGAGATGTCAAAGGTCATTACTGCGGTTTCTAATATCCGAACTGAGATGTCAAAGGTCATTACTGCGGTTTCTAATATCCGAACCGAGATGTCAAACGTCATTATTGTGTTTTCTAATATCCGAACCGAGATGTCAAACGTCATTATTGTGTTTTCTAATATCCGAACATGAGTGATTTATTAATCAATCTACTAAGTAAAGTCAACAAACTAATAAATTCTCCCAGCGAGACGGAGGGAACAGCTGTTGCCACGCATGACAGCCAGCAGGATCCTCTGAATGAGGAAAGTAAATTCCCTAGGGTCCTTGGACCGCGAAGAACAAAGATGTCCCAGTTTCTTTAGGAAGTGAGGGTCCCGGAGCCAAAGACGCCGGAAGTCTCGACAACGATTGGCCAAAACCAAAAGTCATCCATCAAAGACTGATATTTCCGGCACTTCGAAAGCTCAGCCTTATTAGCACGAGACCCAGCAAGAGAGGCCGATTCGTTGATGAAAGACTTTGAGAAGGTATCCACACAAGTGGAATCCCAGACCAAAGGTCTCCCAGAATAAAACGAGAACAACGTAGAGCCGTCCGGCCTTTTCCCGTCACCACGGTCGAGACCCTTAGGCTCAAGGACAGAAGGGTAGCCGGCCTTTTCGAGTGAGTCGAGAATGATTCTGTTAATCGCCGAATGGCGTGGAATACGACCCGCGCTTTTCTTGCAGGAGAGGGCATAGATCCGCACCGGCAGGGGTGGGGACTACAGATCGGAAGTCCGAGGCGGAGGCAAATGCCAAAACGGAGGGCGTCGGAGTCAAGACAGGTGTCCAAATGGGTCGAAGGAAGGCAGTTAAGCCAAGAGCCAGAATGCGGTTGGCGGCTGGCACGGTAACAAGCCAGTCTGTGCTGGTTCAGGAGAGCCTCCAACGAGTCCGCATGATGCTTACTAAGAATTTTATCCCATTCACGTTGGAGGGACCTGTCAGAAGGAACTCAAGCCCTTTTTCCTTCCAAAGCAAAAGTGCAGAATTAATATCAGAGTCCGAACTGTTATGTCAAATGTCCGTTCCTATATTTTCTGCACAATAGTGAAAAAATAATATTTATTAATGAAATCAATGTTAAGTTGCTAAATATTGTCATCGGGGATTAAATCGTTCATCTCGATAATACTTGGAAAATGTTTCTGCACATGATTGCATGTTAGTGAGCAAATTCTTGGTGTTATTGCAGAAATACAAGTGTCTATGCAATTTTCTAAAATTCGTAGCCTGGTTTCTTTTTGGGTGAGTCCATTTTCTGAAATTAAAAAATCAGTGGTCGCCATTTTTCTTTTTAGTTCACTCTTAAGCACGCTCCAGCATTCCTCTATTGGATTTAATGGCGCACTGTAAGGTCCCAATCTTATAATTTCAATATCTCGAAATTCTTCTCCAATCATTTTCTCTAACTGTGAATGTACCGGTGCGTTGTCTATCACAATACAAATTTCTGAATATTTTTCATTTGTACTTCTGATCATATCTCTGAACCATTGCTGGCAATCCTCTTTTTTAAAATGTCCGCGTCTTCGTTCCCAATATATTAATTTGTTCTCATTAATGGCTCCAATTATGTGAATATTTTGTCCCTTGTTTGCTGGAGTCTTTAAAATGCATCTTTTCCCTTTTAACGAACGTCCCTTCGAAAATCAACATTAATAAATTATACTTGAGTTCTTCTTAAAAATAAGTTTACATTAGTTTCGTCCATATAAATTATATTTTTGTCTCGACTTTTTCTATTTATTATTTTTTCGACATATTCTTTCCTTTTCGTCTTGTTTGCTTCTGAATTCATTAAATTGGTTTCAGTTATAACCTTGCCTTTACCAATATAAAAATACTTTTTTAACTGTATATAATTTTCCATGTAAATATTTAGCAGCTGTCGAATAATGGATAGAAATTCCAGTTTCATTAAGTAGTCTCGCACAAATTTCGCTTAGAGTGATGACAGGATTTTCCTCAACATAGTTTATCATTCTCGATATTTCATTGTCTGTGATTTTTGACCATCTGAATCCTCCACGTTTTTTATTAGGTTGTGAAGCATTTCGTATCCATTTATAAGCTGTATTTCGCTTAATCCATTCGATTCCGATTCCTGCCACAATATGCATCTGCATCTTCATTTTCATAAGCAGATATAATTCTCATTTTGGCTTCCAAATTTGTTTTATTATATGTTTTACTAACACGAGAAGAAGTATTCATAGTTTTAGCAAAAGTATTCATTTCGAACGAACAAAAATCCATTTATATTTTTTAGATACGTAATTTTGACCTTTGACATCTCAGTTCGGATATTAGAAACCACAGTAATGACCTTTGACATCTCAGTTCGGATATTAGAAACCACAGTAATGACCTTTGACATCTTAGTTCGGATATTAGAAACCACAGTAATGACCTTTGACATCTCAGTTCGGATATTAGAAACCACAGTAATGACCTTTGACATCTCAGTTCGGATATTAGAAACCACAGTAATGACCTTTGACATCTCAGTTCGGATATTAGAAACCACAGTAATGACTTTGACATCTCAGTTCGGATATTAGAACACCACAGTAATGACCTTTGACATCTCAGTTCGGATATTAGAAACCACAGTAATGACGTTTGACATCTCAGTTCTGATATTTGATACCAAAGGTGTAGTTTCTATTCCCGGCGAAAGGAAAGAAATCAAGAACCTCAACGATACGATTACTAAGAAACTCAAAGCATTCCAAAGAAGATGGGAAAAGCAAATCAAAGGGCTTGGAAAAGGAAAATCTGCCCAACGCATGTGGAATGCTCTCAAAAAGTTCGACTCTATTGGAAACTCATGTAATTCGACTTAAAATCAATATCCAGATTATTTCCAGACAGACAATTAGTTTTCAACTGTCGAAGAGTGTCAATTTCAAAATAAACTCAATTGATGAAAATTCAAGTTATTACAAAGGTTCATTGAATGTCCTTTTAACCATTCAATAAAATTCCTTTGAGTCACCATTTTCGATAATCCGCGTGTATAAAAAAAGTATTAAAAAATATAAATGAGAAAATCTGAAAACAATAAATAAAATTGACTTGAAGGAATAAAATCAGAATAAATTTAAAAAATGATGAAATTTAAAATTGTATATTCACAAAATTAAAGTTCACAATTATTCTTTCAAAATCAACATACATAAACCAGCAAAGAAAAAACAATAACAAACTAAACAACCATGTGTACCAGCTTAATTAATAAGTTTAATTTATTAGGCTTACCATTAAAAATAGGCTAATTAGAAAATTCTAAACAAATATAAATTTTACTTATACAAATAAAACATCACCAAAATTTTGGTGCAATATTATATTTTTGATGTCAGACTGAATTTGGAGTTTTTATCGGATGTCTTATCTCTGTCGTAAATTAAATCCCACCCGAATAAAGAGTACATCTTGAATAGTCTACCACTGGATAAGCTATCTATTTGTCTCTCTTCCAAGGACTCGAAAAGATAACAAACAGAATAGAGGACAATTGATATTTCTGGGAGTGCCAAATGTTGTTTCAAAACTTCTTATCATCTAACTATTCTGACCCAGTTCTAAGACTCCTCGGACTATTTGTAGCAGCTTATTGTTATTTTGTGAATGGGCAAAGGTGACCTGATAATTGATATGAGAGGAGTGTGACGGGAGACTATGAGTGAGAAGGGGAATATTTGGAGGACGTGAGAGGAGGGCAACTAAATGTCGGCAGAAGTTGTGTGAGGACGATGACACACCCATTGAGTGATGACTCGAACACACCCGTGGTTGACACATCCCAACCTCGTTGACAGTGGCAAATGCAGTTGGAATAAAAATACTCGCCACTGAGTGACCCTTTTCACACTTATTACCCGCGTATGTCAGTCTCACCATCAACGAGGGGTAACACTGGATATCCGGAAGTACACACCACCACTCTCCTCTTCCCCCCGAGGGCAGAACGTGGGACACACACTCATTGAGGAAAAGGAGAGAGTTCTACATTACTGGAGGGATTTCTATCACACCTTCACAATCCTCACATTCCACCCTCTCCACATCCTTTCCCGTATCCACGAGGTCTAGTCACTGTCTGAGAAAATATATTGTACTCGAGAGCGTCCCTGCAGAGTAATATCTCGACTCGATTGAGGGTAGTGAACAGAACTGAGTCCCTGCCCTTCAATGACTTCACCACCACTACTTCTTGGCTGTTCCTCTTCATGTGAATCAGAGCACTTTTAATATCAATCATGTCCATGCTTGGTGTCCGCAAACACATATCCTCCACGACCAGTTGGGTGAGTTGGAGGGGATTGACCTCGAGGGAATACTAGTGTTGATTGGTAAGGAGTATTTTATTCTCATTATACTTCACCTTTAGTTCATCAAGATTTATTTGATGGCAATGAAATAATACTGGATATGTATTGTACTAACAGCACAGTTAGAATCATTATTATTCAGCGTTGAATTTCACCTCATTTCTGTGTAATTAGTTTAAGTATTTGTGCATTTTTATTTAGTTCTTACAAATTGGGTTACTTCAAATTTGATCTCTCTAATCTGACCAACTCTAGCAGAAGTGGCATTGAAGACGCACTGATTATGCCAAGTCCATTATTTAATAATTTGTGATTTAGGATTTGTGAATATTCATGTTCCGTGACTCATGTTTAATTTATTCATCAATTGATTGCTTCCCCAATAAAAATTGACACACATCAATAAACTGAATTATAAAACAAACAACTCGCTTTTTTTAACAATATATCTGGTCGCTATAAAGGATTTAGAGAGTGCGTCACAGTGTTTAAATTATGGTCTGGCTGAGTATTCCATGTCTTCACCATTTGACTACAACTCTGATTTTTGTGCATTGTGACGTCGTTGGCCAATTGTTCGCTGTTTAAAGGGGAGGGTATTTGAAGTTTAATAAAAATATCGAGGGAATTGTTTCGGAAAGTTTAAGGATTACTCAGACATTGTTTCCAGCAGGAGAAGTATCACATTTAAATGAACAAAGACTGACATGACAAAAAAGAATAGTCGATTATTCAGCAGTTTTCGAGTGCCTGAATGGCAACCAACACATCTTGCGGGAGTAAATTAAATTCCACCAGAAGAGAAAAGAGACCTTCGACCACCACTCATTAATTGTAGGAATATATTTAAAATATTGGCCTGTATAATTGATGTGTTAATAAAGGAACTGGACCAATTAATAGAATGGAATCGTCGTTGATTGGGCAACTAAACAAAATACGATATTATGGGGAGTCCTTGGCACACGAGAAGGACGAAATCAGGAGACTGTTTGCCCAAGTGAGTTATTTGTGGCAAATTAAATGCACTTGTGCGGTCATGTCGTAGGTCGAACAGGCCACCACCAAAGTGCAAGTCCAGAAATATATTTTGAAGAACAAGAAAATAATGGCAAAGTGGGGAATGATTTGGTGGAGTTGGTGGGAAACGATCTTTGGAATTGCGCGAAAGTGGAAGGACTGGCCCCCCCGTTTGCAGAACAGGACGTGGACACTTTCATTTCCTTATTCCTCCACTTGCAAGGCAATGTTGACTACGTTCTCGACTTGGCGAGGAACATTAGTCGGGATGAAAGAACAGCCTTCTGGAGAGTACCCCTCCTCATCCATTCAGATCTTGGCTACCTCCATTCACGGACATGGGAGTGACCTGCTGTGGGCTGTCAGGTTGTGCGAAAAGGCCTTTAGCGTGGGGATATTCGAGGACAGCCCTGCGATGGGGGACGGGAATGACCAATTCGTCACATTTATGGAAATGCTGGGGCTCTGTAGATGAGTGGGTTGACATGCAGGCACTGAGGACATGACCTGTTTCTACAAAGCAGCACTCGACTCGTTCTTCTGTGCCGTGTCGATGGAGACGTGCCTCTTTCACGACTTTGGTTCATTTCTGCCCCCCACAAGGACATTCCCCCCACTTCTGAGGTGAGTCACGACTACATTGGCAGCAAAACACAAACTTTGGAGAGAATTGTGAATTGCTTCAATTGCTTGGTGGGTGACGTGAACGTGGACCTTCTTCCTCCTCCGATTCACAGTTTGATCCGATGCCTGCGTCGTGTGGACAGTCGGAGGCCTCTGTTCTTGCGACTGTGGGGACTGTTCCTCAAGCCGACGATGACTCGTCCCCCCCCTCTGTTCCCTCCCCTCCCTGACACCACCAACCTACGAGTAGTCGTGTCCGTGTTGGACGACTTTGTTGTCTTGTCCTCCTCCCAGCTGCGTTCCAAGTATGGACACATTGGGAATATTGACTTGGTAAGCAGTCCTCCCCATTCCTGAATATGCTCGACCACCTGGAGGCCCGCCTTGATGGGTGGGCAATGGGGCAGGCCGAGTGTCCCCGCCTATTCGTCATCTGCCAGTCAGACTTGATGCAACTGGTAGTGTGCCTGATTATGGCAGATTAGGTGGGTGAGGGATTGTCCACAACATTCCCCCATCCCATTCCCCTCACACACTCCCCACAAATCCACGTCTTCAAACGTGCACAAACAGAGGAATTAAAGTCGATGGAGCAAGTGAACAGTGAGTGTAGTCCGGATGAATTATTGCTCCATTTCTGTGAGAAGAGACGGGCGGAGAAAGTGCCGAGAGTGTGTAGTGGGGATGTGTCGAGGAGGGCATTGGAGGTGGGTGTGATTGGGGCGTGGCTGGGAGAAGACAGTCAGCAGATGACAGAACTGTGGGAGACACTCGCACTACTCCAATCGCCAGAGTATGTTGAGTAACATGTCCCAGTCCTCGCTTGGTTGGGCGACTGGAGGACATTTGCAGAGGATATGAACAGTACGGCAAGTATTTGTGGGAGACCAAGCAGGAGAGCATAAGAAAGCTGAACAGTCTGCTCAACTCAGTGCGGATGAACGGAATGTATGTGCATGTGAGTAATGACAGAGAGGACAAACACTGCGACACGAATATAATCACGCTTATCTACCACACCTACTTCACTCGAAAGGCCCATCTCTTCCACGGGTTGTCCCCTGACTTGACAATAATCCGATCGAATGTCGACAAGTTCAAAGGACTGACCAGCATGTTGAGGAGTTGAGTGTTCCACTTATCATTCAGGCGACTTGCAGCCACTCGCCGATAACCAGGCCGAGAGGATAGTCTTTGGCCATGTCTACAACATGTTCCCTCCCAACACGGACGAGTCCACTCGTCAACACATTAAAAGTCTTCCTCATCACGTCATCCTCGCTCCCGAGTTGAGGCACTTGGCCCACTGTCCTTGGTTTATGGCTGAGAGGGAGTTATTGCGTATTAATTCGTCCAAAGTAATCATCCCACCCTACCTAGACCCCCCGAGACAAAATTAAGTGTGTGGTGCAAATGACGCGAGTAATCACTGCCATTCTGGCTACCCACAACACACCCACTTGTGCCGACATGCTCTTCCCCGCCATTATATACGTCATTTGCAAGGCCAACCCACCACACTTGCTCCACAACTTGCACTTTGTCCGCTCATTCGGAGACCTCACTGGGGAGAACAACTACTGCTGGACTCAGTTCTGCATGGCTGTGACCTACATCACAGAGAACTTGACTAATGAAGAGTTGTTTTAATAAATGTCACATGAAGTAGTCGGGGAGGTGGGTGTGGTTGGCGGAGAGGGGTGAGTGAGTGAACTGTACATGAGGGAGGGAGTGTGTAGGTGTGTGTCCAACTTCATGAAGGCAGCCATGTTGCCAGAGCGGTAGGAGTAATTGGGGGCGGAGAAGAGAGTGAGGACACCAATTGTATCCCTGTGAGATGGGGAGAACAGTCATGGCGAGTTGGTGAGCGCGGGCAATGAAGTGATTGTGGTGGACGAACAGAGTGGTGATGTCGGGACATGCCCCTGGGAGAGGGGAGGGGGAGTCGTCGGGGTCAGAGAATGTAAGTCACCCTGGAGTGAGTGGAGAGTATACTTCGTGGGGGATGGATTCGGTCGAGAGTGCGAATGTGGTCAATCGAGTCGATGGAGGGAGACAGTGCACGGCAAACACTCGGTCGTCGATGACAGGGGGAGGTAGTCGAACACGTCAGTCTCCACACTTGCACGTACTTTTGCGCACACTCGTCGTATAAACCTGCGTTATTTGCCGACATTCCCCCGCAGTAGGCTCACCTTCCCCGGGTACCTCCATTCACCACTCACACTACCTTCAGTGCTAACAACAGGCACACTGTCTCCACCGAGTCATGTCCACGTAGTCACCCAAAAACAGGTACTTTTCCTCACCACTCCTCTCCAACATTTCCAACAAGTCGTACAATGTGCACGTCACCACACACTGTCAGTGGAGTACTCACCTGTTCCACGTTTAGTTCCCCTGACAATACCTCCTTGCTCTACCACTCACTCACATCACTCACCATGTAACATTCGCACTTCACACACTCCCAACACCTCGCACTTCCGCAGTCGGCTCACCCACTTGACACATCACTTACTTTTTATTATTATTCTTACTTTTTATTAATCACCAAAGCTGAAATAAACAGTTTGAACCAATTTCATCTGAATGATGCCAACTTTTTGGCCATAAGACTGGGCAGTCTCATTGCGGTGGAAAGTTCTTTTGTCCGATCTGAAGGGACATTCCGTGAAAGACTCAGAACCACCCACCTACCCCATCAGACTTAGCAGAAATAAACAAAAAATTGCAAAGTGGAGAGAATCTCGACGCACTACAAACAACATGTCACTGTCCTACGCAGACTACATTATTATTGCTTCTAAACACGCAGACGACATATCAGCTTATTTCAACATCCAGCAACAACTATATTCCGTCGAGAATTGGCTCATTGAGAACAGGCTACACACTTTATTATCTTCTGATAGAAGACAATCAAATCTACACACGAAGTTATCTCTCTTTGGTTCTGACCTTCCGTTATGCAAAACCCGACTATCCTCGGACTTACCTTTGATTTAACTACGTCTTTAAAAAGACATGTCTCAAACATTACTGGTACCCAGAAGCTACTCGTCAAACGAATTCATAAACAATACATACGACCAGTATTAAGTTACGCTAGTCCACGGTGGCCACCCTGCTTATCTACAAGCTCGACAATGACACTTGAATCAGTACAAAACAAGGTCATGCGCACTATATCTGGGTATCTGAAATACTCCAATCGATCACCTACATTGTGAAACATACATTTTACCAATTGATAAACATCTAAATATGAGAGGAGCACAATTCCTATTTGCATCGCGAAATTCCTATAATCCTTGTTGTGCTCTAAATGTGCTAAACGGAAATGGTCGTTCACTAAAGAATACGCGGCGACTCTATATTCCCAGGCCTTGCTAAAATTGATGGTCTGCACAGATGTTCACATCCAATTAAAAACATTCACAATTCAATCTCAACGTAATCTAATGTGAGGTCGAGGCTACACAACAACACGGAAACGCAAAGGACAAAGAACAAGGAAAACTAAATTAGCTTACGATTAATTAAAAACTATTAAATTGGATAATTCGTAGTTGGATAATTGAATATAAATATAATCAAGTTGTCAGATATAGTTGAATAGATTGTTTATCGCGCATTCCATGTTTGTAGTATTAATACATTAGTAGAATGGAAGGAGAAGGTAGAGGAATGTGAAGAGTTTAGAAATCGTGAGTCTATACTCTTACCGATGGGAAGGACAGTTGGCGGTGGTGGTGGCCCGTGAAGGGAAGGGGGCAGGGACGGACAGTTCGGTGTACCACGTGGGGAGTGGGGAACATGCAGGAATAGTGGTGAAGAAGCCGATAATGGGTGAGGGGAGTGGAGTGAAGAAGGGGAGGCTGCAAATCCCGATAGTGTGTGAAGTGTCGGACAAGACAAAGACGTGGGCTGTATGGGTGTGAGTGAATGTTGGCAGGAAGTGCGCCGACTGGAGTTCACTTTCCGGGAGGACTACGGGGAAGAAGCGTGCAAGACGGCAGCTCTGGACTTTCACCACGACCTGCTGCACCCGGACATATTCCAGCGAGGTAAGTGTGAGTGTGATGGCAGACTATTGCGGATTCATCATCACCATGGTCAAAATACTGCAGCACAGATACCCCGAGATACTGCAAGTGTCCTGCTCATTCCAAACTCCCTCTGCTGTCCTCAAACACCTCCAAAAGTGTTACCCCAAGAAGGAGTCGGTGGACTCGATGGTGGGGGAGTTGATGGTGGGTCGTGAGGAGGTGATGGGCTGCCTCGCCTACTTGATTGACCACCAGTTGGTGGAGTGTGTGGGGGAGGAGTACGTCCTGAGGGTGGACTTGGCCCCACTCCTCCAACTGTTGGAGGACATTCACCCCAGAGGATTGTCCGCCCAAGACATATTCCATCAACTGTCGATGGGAGAGGAGGTGTTGAAGTGTGGGGTGGGGGAGGGGTATATTGTCGAGAAGGGAGGACAGTACTACATACGCAGATTGGAGGACCAGGAAATACAACTCGTGTTGGAGGCAGTGCAGCAGGCACACCCGAGGGGGATCACTCCCACTCAAATCATGGACTATTCACACCTCCCGGAGATTGTCGTCCTCTCCTCCCTCCACCTCCTGGAGGAGAAGGGAGATGTCGTCAACAGTGAGGACATGTACAACCTCGCCCATTCCTTCACTGAGCAGGACTACGAGCTTGTCCGGTCAGCACTGCTGGAGAAGGGGACATACCACCCGGAGACCATCGCCAAGTACTGTGCATGCTGATTGCAGTGCCACCAACATTCCAGTGACCTCGGTGGCCGCCATCCTGTCGTCGATGGCCATGTGTGGAGACATTGTGTGTTCAGAGGGGATATACAGGAGGAGAGCAGTGACGGAGAGGGGGAGGGAGAGAGTGCTGTCCGCCCTTTCATGCAAGAGTGGAGTGTGTCTGAAGGAATTGTGCACGTATGTGAGTGTGTGAGTGGTAGGGCACTGGAAGAGGGGGAGTTCTACACTCAATTGACAGTGGACAGTCTGGTGGCCGACAACCTGGTAGTCAGGCGGGGGACGGACTACTACATGGACAGTCGATGCAGTGACGCGGACATTGCCACAGTCCTCCGAGCATTGGAGAGTGTGTCCCCCCGCGGACTGTCCCCCACCCAGATCGACTGCGGACTGGCACAAGTGGTGGTGAATAAGGCACTCGCCCACCTGACTGCCCGGGGGTTTGTCAAGACTTGTGAGGACAAGTACTATTCGCGGAACTTTGAGGGTGTGGAGTGTGATGAGTGGTAGAGGACTGTCAGGAGATTATCCGTGTTCTCAGGACGTGTGGGGGGGCCACTCTCACTGAAATTGCGGACAAAGTGGGGATCCAGTCAGAGGT
This sequence comes from Octopus sinensis, assembly GCF_006345805.1. Classification (NCBI taxonomy): domain Eukaryota; kingdom Metazoa; phylum Mollusca; class Cephalopoda; order Octopoda; family Octopodidae; genus Octopus; species Octopus sinensis. Next base: position 45,281 of record NW_021832974.1, read on the forward strand.
GTTGGTCAAGGACATTCTCCGTCACTTGGAAGGGGAGTCGGTCGAGTTGGTGGGCAAGCTGTACTACTACGGGGGGCAGGACCTGAGAAGAGTGCTGTCTTTGCTGGCCGACTGCTACCCGAAGGGAATGTCTGCCACTGAGTTGGGAGTGCCCCTGGACACGTTGGGGCGTCTGAGGGACCAAGTGTACTGTGAGGACGACGTGTACTACTACCAACCTTGTCTGTCCACGCAGGACTACGAACAAGTGTTGCGAGTGCTGGAGGCCGCCTACCCGAACAGTGCCACTCTCCTCTCCGTCTGCACGGATACCAAATTGAGTGAGGCACACGTACTGCACATTCTCCACACACTCATCGACCGGCAGCAAGTGGCCCAAGTGGACACGCACGTCTTCAGGCGGGCATCCTCCATTGCAGGTGCTCTCTCACTATATGTGTAGACAAGTACGTCACGAAGGGAGATGTGCAGGGCGACCCCACCATTGCCATCTTCACCGCCCACTACGTCTGCAAGGTGGCCATCGACGTTCTCATGACGGACATCTCCACATACCTCAAGTACAAGTTGGGAGGGGAGTCCTCCGTCTACACCCTCGGCCGCATTGGCCACCACCGAGTTGTGTCCACCAAGTTCTCCCACGGATACTCACAAGCCTCCGCCATCTCCATCGGCAATGCCACCACTCGCCTCCTCGGCACTTTCCCCCACATTCAACACGTCTTCATTCTCGGCTTGGGTGGCGCTGTCACCTCCTCGCATGTCCGCTTGGGCGACGTCGTCGTCTCACACCCCGCCCACGACAACTCACTCTACTACATGGCCACCAACTTTGCCACTCAACACGACCACTCTGTGTCCTACACTGTCAAACGATGGGCTTCCCTCAATCCTGTATCCTACTCTCACTATTCCAGACACTCCATCAACTCGCTGCAAGTCTACACACTCCTCACTTTGAGGACTACATCACTCACGGACAGGCCCTTCTCTCTGATACCTCATACGACTTCCATCGCCCTCCTCCTTTCACCGACCCATTCTACCGACGAACACATCCACTTCCTCGCCCTCGCATTTGTCTCGGCACTGTCGGGGCAGGTCGATATCTCCACACCGATGACCATTTGAAGGCACAGTTCGTCGAAAAGACGGGCGTGATTGCCTTCGATGACGAATATGACCAAGTCACCGAGTCCATTCACGGCAATTGTGTCGACAGTTTTCTCTTCATTCGCGGAATATCCGACTATGTCGACGGCACTCACAACGAGATGTGGCAGCCATATGCAGCACTCGCCGCCGCCGCTGTCCTTCGCTACATTCTCGAGAATCTTTAGTCTAATTTATTTAATGTTCTTTCCTTTGTGTCTCACTAACAGTTTCTCATCATATTTGGCAGACCACTTTGCTTAATTGGTTAATCATTTTCATGCCACATATCCATTAATTATATTGGATTTGGCAGGTTATGATTGATCGGTAGAGTGCCAACATATCTTATTAATTGATGATCGATAAGATATTATTTAGGCCCCAGATCTACTTTTTTACAAAGATTTAACATCCTTCCTGCAGATTTTATGGTAGTTTCCTATTCAGAATGAAAATTCATTCAATTATAGCTGTGTAATTTGTTCAGATTTGAAATCATAATGAAAACAAAGTCTACAAAAAATACCAAAATCGCAATCGTCAATAAAATAGACGTAGTGACAAAATCTCCGTGCTAGTTTATTCCTTAAAATGTATGATCTGCATGGAGCAGTCAATAGTTACTATTATAAGCAAGGTCTGCTTCCCTTCCAAAGATAAAGCTTGCATATTTAATGGATGAGGCATACTCCTCTGCCAATTAATCAAACATATATTATAAAGTCACATATTGTTTATTTTATCCCTCAAAATGTTCAGTTCATGAGGGGGAATCTGTTTCAACAGCAACAATATTGCAGAGAGCGTGGACGAATACTGGAAATGACACACACACCCATCACCTCCTCACTACTTCTCGTCTCCCTCACGACCGACTCCACGAAAGGCTCGTTCTCGATCACCAACGGGTCAATGTTCGACTGAGCCCTCAAAACACTGACATGTGACACTACTTTGGTGGGTCTACAGACAGTGCTGTTTCCTCAGTGGCAGTCAAATCATTCAAACACAGTTCAATTTGGTTAAGCGTGAGGGACTCGGTCGAGTCAGTGGATGGGATGAGTGGTGGGTCGGGAATGACTGCATAGGACAGGCCTGCCGAGTTGGCCAGTGTCTTCTCGATGGGGGTGATGGCTAGCAATGTGGTGGAGAATTACTTATATCGTCCAGTCGAACCAGGGAAGGGAGATTGCGGATCACAGTGGCCCGATACAGCCTTTCCTCAGCACAGGGGTTGCCTTGAGTGAGCAGAGGAATATACCCAGGAGGGACAACTTCTCGAGATTGGGGAGTCCTCGGAGGTGACGAATTTGAGTGAGGTCGGATATTGAATTATTGCGGAGGAATATTTCCCTGAGGTTGGGATATGTGGCCAACTGGGCTATACTGCTTATTCTATTACAACTATCAATTGAGGATTAGTAGGCGTGCCTGAGGGATATCACTCGTAGGTCAGGACTGAGTTGTGTGGGCACTTGCTCGAATCCGTAGCCCCTGCGCCATCAAGTCAATATATAACCAGTAGTTAACGTGCATGTATTATTAATAAACAAAATATGATTAATAAATATTCATAATGGGAGTGATTGCTTTCATGTTGCCGATTAGTACTTTTGATATGCCGCACGGAGGAGACCCCTCGGGCGGAAATAAGGGTAGAAATAAGTAGAGTAATCATCCTGCTTCAAGTCAGGGAACCCCTTCGATAGAATGACCACTCCCTCCACGGTTGGTGGAGTGCATCCACTTCCAATTAATATCTATGAATTAAATGTGCTTTGGTCGTAATATTCTTAAAATGTATTCGAGATCCATTCTATTAAAAAATCTTGGACTTTCCATTTCATGCATTATGAGTGCCCAGGTAGAGAAGTTTTACACTGAGACTGGTTTTACGAATAATTTTATCTTTAAAAAGTAGGAATTTGTTTATCAAATAATCATACGTTGTTTAGTCTTTTAATTGCGAAAAGTGCTTTTCTTCGCAGTATGCCCTCTGTATTTCCTAATAGAGTGCCAAGTTTGTTTGTATGTCTCCATTTTTCTTCGTTTTGTTGTTTGCATCGCCTACTATTTATATTCTATTTTTAGCGTTAATTTTTATAAATGTTTTTCCAAATGTGTTGCCCAATTTATCCTTAATACCTCCTAATTGGTGGTCTGTTGTCGTGATCTATTACTCCTGGCGTCTCGTAGCGATTCCTCCAGATATGTGATGAACAAAATCGGGAGAGGGCGTTTCTTGGAGGGTGTCCTTGTTTGTTCCAAATACTCCGTATTTCTGTTTTCCCAACTAAATAAATCTTGCTCGGACGGGGTGTTAATATTTTTATCATCTTGACTCAGCTAATTGAGTCAAATGTGTTAGATAGGTCGATTCTCATTACTTTGTACTCTTCTTTATATTTTTGATATGATTCACAGATCCATTTGTGACTCTAAACGGCATTGGAATTCACTTTGGCTAGCTTTAATATATTTATGTAGTGAGTTTATTATTCTTTGCAGGGCAATTAGCGATAAGATTTTGCGCAGTGAGTTGAATAGTATGATTGGTCTTAAGCGGTTTAGCCTTTCTCTTTCCTTTCCCGTTTTATTTAGGATGTTCCTCTAAATAAACAAAATTACGATTTGACAAATGATGTTTTGCTTGATTACAAAAAATCTCCTTCTGCAAAGTGCATTCAGAGCATTATGCCCATAATGGTCTGTTTCATGGATTCCTTGAGCAATGATTTTCATTTCTTCTGTACTTGTTAAAGCTACAATAAGTTTTTGGAGTCGATTAGTATATCGCAGATATAGCTTTTTGTCAATAAAAATGCAATTTTCAGCTTTCTTTTTTTAGTCGGAACTTTTTAATTATCGAATTATCCACGTCTTGCGCTTCAAGGATGATTTTCAGTAAGTTGTACATCTTCAACAAACATCCGGGTGTGTGACATTAGGATAACGTAATTATTTTAGTGCCACCAAAGTGTCTCTTTTAGTGCTAACCCCAATTATAGTGTCAATAAGGTGAACTAAGTTCACTGATCAAACACAATGAAGGCAGAAGTACGTATATATTTGAGTCTTCACTTGCGCCAGGCACACAATTTTTTAAGATCATGAGAGAAGAAAAAAGTTAATTATTTTTAATTAATTCCGAGTTAGAAAGTCTATGAATTACTTTTGTCTCATATTTTCTTTTTATTGACGTGTAGTTGAATAAGACTAGAAAGGGAGACATCCCAACCGGAGATCCATTCCATACGAGTCCGTATGTGATGAGATGTCCATTTTTTAAAATTAATTGGGAATAATAGATATGAAAGAAATACCTAAATCACTTATTATTCAGCAAAATGACGAATTTTATTTTATTAAGTCGCGAGCGCTGATATTGATCGAGCCCTGAAAGTGAACCATAAATCTCAATTTTCGTCAAAAATAAAAATAATCTATTACATCAAAGTTAACTAAAGTCAATTATTAACAATTAACAAATGCTAATTAACCCTTGCTGTCAATCTCTTTGTTGTCTTTGCGGCTCTCGTACTGAAAGCCCTGATGAACTTTTCAGCGGTGGAGTAGATGGCTTGAGGCCTGGTCATCTAAAAGACCTAACATCTCCCATTACCGCTGAAGCTAGACGAAGATTATTACGCTTTACTGTCCTTAAAAAAAACAACGGTGTGAGACCTATCGCCGTAGGAAATATTTTTCGGAGGCCCTCTGCTAAGATACTTTGTAATGCTATTGTTCCCTGTTTTTTTACAAAGTTTTTACCATCGCAAATTGCTGCAAGAAGACTGTTCATTTGATTCGGGAATTAATGGAATTTCTCGAGCCGTTTATCATAGTTAAACTGGACGTTTCGAACGCCTTCAATTCTATCAGACGTAATCACTTACTAAAGTGTTACCGCGAAATGGTTCCTTTCGCATGCCCTCTCGTGCATCTGTCATAGACAACCCAAGAATCCTTATGTTCCACGATGTTCCTATTTTCTCGTCGACCGGGGCCACCAGGGTAATCCCCTGGGCCCCGTGCTTTTCGTCTTGGACGTTAATTGTATCGCTTACTTTGTTCTAACCCCTATTAACAATTTGTATTTAAATGACGCAACTATTTTTTGGTCCTCCCGATGCTGTTTTTGACAACCTCCGCCCTATTCTTCTGTTTAATCACGGAGTTAAGAATCTTGCTTAGAAGATCTATTACCATAACAAATAGTAGGGACGATAATGAATCTCTCTGCAAATTTCCGTATTCCTTATTTAAGGAGTGATAAATAAATACTCATTCTTTCGTGGCCTGAAACCAGCACCTCTCTTTTTCTCAGTGGAAAAGGAGCTTCATTTATTTATTAAGATTCAATATAATTTTTTTGATTTAAACCAAATCACCAATTACGAAATTTCTTTTTCGAATGTTTATAGATTAGATATAAACAGGAAGTAATTCCAAAGTATTTAATTGGAATCGATTAACTATGGTCAACTAAATTATCTAATTAAGTCCAGATCGTCAGTGATTTCCCTCCCTTCCTTGAAAGAAAAGTTTTCCACAAACTTCCTTTGCTTTTCCATTATTGTGTCAAGGTTTTTGTTCAGCTGTGTTTCTTCTCAGCATTGCACCTCTGACTTGATTGGCGACAAAGGCGTCTTTTTTGTCGTTTACCTTAATTCCTTGTTTATGTTCAGTGAGCATACTCTCCTGCGTCCTCTTTAGCACAAACAATAGGAGGTAATTAAAACTAATTTAATTTGAGTTTATCGATTTCTAGTTTAAAATTAATATATAAACGCATTTTAGAAACAACTTAGGATATGTTCTAAAATAAATTACTTTTTGAGGCGAGACATTGAATGACAGTGAAAAGATGGACAGAGTGAGGATGGATTGGACGATCTTTAAAACAGAAATACACAATATTAAAATATTTACCAAACAATTTTCAAAATTCATACATAACTTTATACATAAAAAACATAAAAACAATTTTCAAAATTCACACATAACTTTATACATAAAAAACATAAACATAAAAACAATTTTCAATTTAACATCGGCAATATAATGCCTTCCTCTAATGAAAATTAATTCAGGGATCAAAATTATGGAAAAATCTATCCCTTTGTCATTATAATGAGAAGTCGTCAGATAAAACTTCACGAAACGTTGGGAACATGTAGTAGAACATGCATTAAATATGGAATCTTTCCTCCTCTTAAAAGCCGTACGAAATAGTTGTTTATAACTAAATAAACAAAATAAATTGTCCCACTCGTGTGTTTACTTTTCTATTTATGAACTTAATTGAGATTAATCGGTTCATGGATATTTAAGCGGAATAGCCCTTATTAATAAACCACTAATTTAATGAAAACAGAAAAAGAAGAAAAGTTAATGTCGACCCAACTCCTTATCAACCTAGGAGGATGAGTGAGTGAGGAATACAAATTCACTGAGTTGTTTCATGTCGATAAACTGGAACAGGGTCGACGGAAATAGATTCGAATAACCTGCGCATATCATCGTCGCCCAATGTTTGAATCTGTCCGAATTCTTGAGAAGATAAACAATTCTGTTCCTCATATCAAAGCCATGCTGCATCTGCATCTGAAAACGGTGGCGAGGGTCCATTTGGAGAGAATACTGAGCTGAGGAATGAGAAGAAGGACACACCCATATGCCGTGGCATGTCCATTCGGGGAGGGGGACGGTGGTCATAGCTAAACCGCTGGATGACATCGGGGGGCATCATGCGGGGAGGGGCGACGACAGGGGAGACAGTCTAGAGTAAAGAGGGAGATTACAGTGGTGTCTGGTTTGGGGGCAGTGGGGGGTGGTCTGTCGGCTCGGTACTTGAAGAAGTCGACGTACAACTTTTTGCCCTTTTTGGCGAACTTGTCAGTTCCGTGGAGTTGAGTGACGGCGTTGATGGCACTTTGGTGGTCGCGGAAGTTGATGTAGCCGAATCCGCGGTGGACTCCGTTGTCCTTCTCGAACTGGGATGAGTGGAAGAGGGCACCTTGAAGTTGCGCAACTGGCCGAAAGCAGTGAAAAGGGCGACCAACTGTTCGTCGGGGGTATCGCGGTCAAAGTTCTTGACGTACAAATGGTGGTGGAGGCGGGGTCCTTTTGGAGACTGCGGAGGTGGAGGTCGCGGACAGTTTGTTGAAGTGTGGAGTGACGCGGAGAGTGAACCCGGCGACCTCTTGGCCGTTAAGTTGTGCGACGGCCTAGGGTGGTGAGGAGGACTGACGTTCTGGGCGGAGGCCTCGTGGGTGAAGGCGACGAATGCATAGTGGTCGAACACCTGAATGTGGGAAGGGAGGCTACCCTCGTGCTCTGGATGTCTCCATAGGGGGAAAAGTGTTGGCGGAGAGTGCTGTCGTCCCACTCCCGGAAGCCCACCACCTTCACATTCAGATTGCGGTGTCTGTTTTCCCGTTTGGTGAATGGCTGACAACTCCTGGGAGTGAGGAATGAAGGGCACAGTTTGCAGTCCCCGATTCGGTGGTTGTCCATCGTCAGACAGGCCAACTTGGCGTCCTTTTCTGCCTCGAACTGGACATAGCCGTACCCCAACGACTCCCCCTCTTTGTTGTGCGTTATCTACCACTCACTCTACACTCTTACTTTGAACGACACGATCGGCCCGAACAGAGAAAACAGTTCTCCGAACGAACTCGACTCCAAGTACTTCGGCAGTCCTTTCACGAACACGTTTCCCGCATTCCAGTCCTCCATTTTACTGTACGGACGTGCCCACATCACTCGGATCGGCATCCCGTTTATTTTGTGGTGGTTGTACCGCCCTATTGCCATGTCCCCCCGCCTCCGTGCTGTTGTAGATCGCAAATGCGTATTTCGTGTTGTGCTTCTTCTTTGAATACCTCACCTTCACTTCCACAAATCCATCGATCATCTTTAGTCTACTTTCCAGCTCATTTGATGACACATTTATGTCTATATCCCCTATGTACAACGTGTACGACTGACGAGGCACAGCCATGCTACACACGCCTATTCTATTTTTTTAAATTATTGCATAATTATATTCTATTTATTTATTACTATTCCCTCTTTCATTCACTATAATTTATATTGTACAAAAAACATACGCTAGGAAAGTCACTAGGCTGGCCTATTATTATTTATTATACAGTACAATTGGGCTGCCTCGAGTGTGATTGCATTGCATATGTCATAACTTGAGAAATTATGTCATTTTAGTCACAATTTTCCTGGAAGCATTTCGCCAATTTTCCTTCCGATATTAAGCTTTGCGGTTTACTCAAATGTGCGATTATCATGACTGCGAAATAGTGTTTATCCATCACACTCTGTTGTAGTCTATACATGCAAATCATTATAACATGAGCGTGACAGTAGTGACTAAAGTGTTGGAATATCGATCAAACAAGTATAATTCTTCGTGGCAATTGGTTTAATTTGTTGGCCCGATCTTTGGTCGGGAAAAAACAATCTTTTCCTTTAAAGGAGCAAAGTCGTTTGTTTGAGGTGCGCTAGCTGACAACACGTTTGTGGATTATTTTCTAGAATTTCCTAATTTTTTTATTTATGTTCCAATCAACATTGAGACCGGTGCCTTGTCAGTAGTTTTGCCAATCCAGATCTTTTGGAGCACAGATCTTTAAGAAAACAAATGGTTGTTCTATAAATTTTATTTTCGTTTCCTGAGGTAATTGTAGATTATCATTTTCTCGAGATACGTCAATATTTCTAAATATGGCCAATTCTATACTGTCTATTTTCAAGATTTGGTTTATTGTTCAAACATCGTACACCGTTAGAAAACAATTGTCATTAAATGCACTGTTCAAAGAAGACTGTGCATACAAATAAAACTAAGAGAAAAATGAACAATAAATATAAAGAACCTCATTTGAAACAGACTTCGAGGCGGGATAGAACGTTTGATAATAAACCTCTCAGGATTTTAGACAATTACGGCTGCAAAAATTAAAAATTGATAATCTTATTTTTTGTAAATTGTTTGAAAGTAAAAAAATTGCAACTACTTTTAACTGTACAAATCTTGAACCATAATGGATAATTAAAGAATTTTGAACAAAACAAGAACTCAAATTAGAAATCCTCACGTGCGAAAAAAATTAATGCACTCGGAATGGAATGCAATTCTTTTTAAAAGTTTTTTTGAAAAAAATGATGAATATGGAAAACTCTTTTTTGTAGTAATTCTTCTAAAAAAGTTGATTCTTTATTAATAGGGAGGTTTTAAAAATCCTTATGTTACAGAAATTTTAATTCAGAGGATGTCTTTCATGAAAATAAATGCTACTCAAATATCAAATTACTTTTGTATTAAAAATACAACACCAACTCTTCAACCGCTAGAAAAAAGAAAAATAAAAAGACGACTATCAAATAAGTTGTAAAATTTTATGGATACGGAAATCACGATAATTGGCAAGAATGTGCTACCAATAAAGAAATTTTAATTCTAAAGATGGATCTAATTACTTTATTATAATATGTCGCGAACTACGATGCCGATCATAAATAATGTTCGTTTTTAATTAAATGTCAAACCATGTAGGTCACGCCGGAGTCTCCTTGAAGAGGAGTATCTTGCCTATGAGAAGTGTGTTAGGAAATTTGAAATACCATCCCCCTTTTGGACGTTGATTAAGAATTCGAGACAAGGAAGAAATAAAAGGAGACGCACTGACACCGGGATCACTTAATTAGACGATTACTATTCCTTTGTTCCCGGGGTTAAATAATAATAATGTAGGTCACGCTGTCAACTATGTAGGTCACCTTGGTCGCCAGCGTGGGGCGCGACATAATATATAGTCATACTAAAGCTCCTAACAACATATAGTTAATCAGGTATAGAAATGGACCTATGAATGTAGAAAAGCGTGAATAATCGGACACCACAACACAATTGAATTGTTATTAAAAGACAAAATATAAAATGAGCAGACTATCACTTCTTGGACTGAAATGACCAAACACGTCCAACCTTACAAGAATATTCAAAACAAATTAGTGGAAGGAACCCCGTGAAATGACACCCATAAGGAGTGCTTGCATCCAAGTCCCCGCATAAGGTGACTTCATCGACGGATGACAGTCTAAAGAAATTTGGATTCTTTTCAGATCCTTGAAAACTTTTTATAAAGAACCTTGTAATGAAATAAAGAATTAAGTTAACGGTGAACTATAATCGGAGATGTGAAACTAAATGCAATCATTCAAAATAAAAGAAGTTGATCAATGGCTACGAAATGTGGGACTACATTTTGTCATATAATTGGTCTCTCTGCCCTATTGCAATTTCCCCGTAGACACTTTCCTGAACAAACTACATACAAATTCCATTTTATCAGGCAGTTTCCTAACTTCCGACTTGGGCGCAACCAAATTTGATTAATCTAAAAGATGAGATGTATCTTAATCACCATTGGATATGCCCCGGTCAATCGATATGCAATTCATGTTAATAAATGGCTCTAAAAACGACCGGTGGGGACGACCTGGCTCTTTCAGTGAATTTCGGTCTACGTGCTCCGCGGAAACTGGCATTCAATGGGCAGTGCGGCGTAGTTGAGCTGACCGTTTAGCTCTCGAATACTTTTTCAGCCATCTAACCTTGCGATTATTGTTAATAGCTTTGATGCCTACTCGTCTTGCTTAATTTACTTAGATTTACTTATTCTATGCTTTGACATGTCACTGATATGAGTTAATCTTTCCAGTTTCCAAATCAAGTCGAGTCGACACAAACAGAAATAAATAGCAAAAAAAAATAGCAAAATTAAAGACGAGATAAAACGCCCTTTAGGACACGAAAAAAATATGCTGTTGGACAGCTCGACTGAGCACATCCACCCCGCCTAATGTTCCAAAGTGCAATGGTCGACTAGACAGAGGCACAACCGCCTAATTGATCACGGCTGAGCACAACCAAGTAAGTGCTACCCATTCTTCGCACGTCTCAATTTAATTAAAGTTTTTATCAAAAATCATGTTTCAGATTTATATGCTTATAATTCTAAAATGTACTTATTCAGCATATTTTAACTAATTAATTAACATAAAGCAATATTAGAAACAATCCAAATTATTATATTCTTGGAAAAGAGAATTGAAAACTAGGATAATGTATGTTATTTGATGCCTATTAATATCGAGTAGATTTTTTTTTCCGAAGGAGGACAGTTTTCATCCTGGGGCTAATTCTCGTTATCGTTCCCCTGCCCGTGAGGCAACGAGTACTTCTGGCACGACACAGTTGGAAATGGGGATCTCTTACCTTCCGGGCTTAGCGTGGCGTTACGGGGTCCACCATGTCAGTTGGAAATTCCTTCGGATATGGCAACGCTCAGGAGGCACTTAATGCCTTCCGAAAAAGGACTCTTAGCTTCTCAGACCCTGGTACATCGTCGTCTCAGGCCGATCTTGCGGGAAGGATTGAACCTTTCAGAAGGATCTCCCTCGTGGATCGGCGATCACGGGATTAACTATAATTAACTGGCTTGCCCGTATTGGTCTTTAAATAATAATAATAATCTGTCTAACTTAGGATGGTCTACAGCAGCGGTTCTCAAATGCGGCCCCCAGGATTTTTTTTGCGGCCCGTCTAGAGTAACTAACTTTTTTAATTTTTTAATAATGTTAAAATTTAATTATTCATTCTTAAGGTTAAAATATCCATAATTGGTGATTTCATTAATCAATTTGAAGCACGTTTGGGGTACATTTATATAAATTTAATTTTTAGAATTTTAAAGAATTCCTTCCTTTAATGAAAATATTCGTAACTCCATTCAGCGTGGAAATTAAGGATGCGCCTGCAAAGTTTTAACATACATGCGAATCAATATTTAGTAAAATGGAAAATATAAAAATATATAAAATATTTTTTGTGCGGCCCGCGAAGCTAATCTTATTTATCGATTTGGCCCTTGAGCTAAAAAGGTTGAGAACCCCTGGTCTACAGTAATTGATTTTTGATATAAAACTATAATTTGTACCTATGATGACTAACGATGGTCTACTTATGATAATGATGACCTATAATCGTACTGAAACTATTACGTTCGAGCATTTTTAATTATTGCTCTTTTAATAATTTAAACATTTTACTTTCTAAAAACCAAGTTAATGCTAAGTTACTAATTGTTGTTAATTATCTTTTTAAGGCTTTAAAATGCGCCTTCATAACATCACTATCTTTAACAAAAATTGTTAGAAAATTTGGCAACAGTCCCCGTAGGCATGGTTAAACTTTTCCAGACACAGTTTTTGGACGACGAATTTCTACAAATCCGAGTCTTCCGTGACCTTCTTTTTTTGACCTAACCCAGTACAGACCGACGTGGAATTGGAATTGGACGTTCTGCATTAGTTCATAGTCGTTCTGTAAACGAACCCTTTAACCTTCAATGTTAAATTAATATTTCAATCGATGCACTTTTATCTTTATTCAGTCATTTATAATAAGGAGAATTTAAGTGCATTACAGTATTTTTCTCAATAGTTTTGTAACTCGGAATTCCTCTAACACTTGCAAAAAAATAAAAGCAAAAATCTACCAGTAGATGAGTGAGGCGTTTGATTGTCTAAAAAACAGTCTTTCGAATCTGTTTTATCCACTCTTTCTTGAAATTCGAAGCCGAATGTGCTCTTCAACTAGTAAAGTATACAGTGTAATTTACAGGTTTTATAAGGAACTAAAAGTCAATGACTCGAGGTTGGATGACAATTATTCTCGGATTATTTCGCAACTTTGTTCGATAAATTTATTACCCAAAAGACGATTTTTTGATTAAAGTCTATTGTTCATAGTCATGAAAATTATTAGTGTGTTGCTAAATAGACTGATGAATACAAAATTCAGTAATTTACTCATTTTTCAGTTCCGCAATCAACGACTATAACTAGTTTCTTGTCTTCTCCAATATTTGAGAGAGGGCTGATGAAGGATAATGTCTTCGAATTCTCCCATCGATAGTCACATTGGACTCTTCCAACTAAGGAACTGCATATCAATCCTAAAGTTAACCTAGATAACGGCCAAGTGACATCAAGCAACCGATTTGCAGCAAGACCTCCGCACTCTGGAGATCTGCTTTGATACACAGGAATGAAGACAAGCTACTCTACCAATTTTCCTTAAAGGGATCGGTCTGGCCACCCCATCTGACTCATCGCGGATATTTCTGTTCTTTCTCAATACAATGAACTGATTGCTTTGCCGTTTGGAGAAAACTGGGACTCCTCATTCCATCTGTCAATTTTAATAAACATGACTAATCCATGCCAAAGCATACAAAAAATTAAGTGAACGCAGGACCAAGGAAAACTGGCCATCTTAAGAATGAATAGTCAGTCTTGAGCCCTGTGAAACAACGGGCTGCCTGTTGAACCACGAATCAATGAAATTTGCTTACGTTTTGGTCTACCCGTTTCGGCTATGCAGCGGCTTACGGAGCTATGAGATTGGCTAGCACTCCTCCTCATGTCTTAACGTGATTGGACGCTTCACAAACTGAGAAAGACATGCCTCACCCCAATGATGTGAGGACCAAAGTTTGTCTTTGTAACCATTGGAGAAACCCATACTCCTCTACAACTCGGGAGCATCGGCTTGACATGACAGGATTACAAAAAATGGACTCTTTTTACAGAGATCAGGTATGACTAATCTTGTCATAAAGCATGTTGTCGCCCGCAACGCGGCTCGGAATATCGAGAAATGGAGAAAGTTGTTAAAATAACTGCATACGCTTTGACTTTGTGCAGCGCCAATAATAATTCCAGAACATTCTGGATCCCGATTTCTATAAAGATCCTGCAGTGTGTTTTGCAAAATTTTGAAAAACTAAACAAGTATCAACTCACCAACTCCTTTTCCGAAAGTCTTAAAATACAAATTATCTGGGATGTACTAAAAATGCCATGTGTCAATATCGTCGACACTGCATATTCATTTATTGCATAAGATAAGTCCGCCGACTTTGTGTTAGAAAGCATATTTTTTTAACATTATTTAGTCCATAATTGAATAAATTACTCCTGCACATACAAGCACACACAGATAACGTACTCCCTCTAAAGTTTAATAAGGATCTAACATTCTATTAAATTTATTGGCGTTGTAAAAAGTGTTAAAAGATTAATCGATGGGAGGGCCAGCGGCCTGACGGATCGCCAAACTGTTTCCCCGCACATTTGTTGCTGACTTTTTGGATTTATCTCCAAGCCAACAAATATTTGTGAATAACTTATTCCCTGAATCAAACCATCTTTCTCATTCTCCACATATTTGTATTTCTTTATCTCCTTCCTCCAATATTCTGGGTTTAGATTTAGTCCATTGCTGACTGTCACGTGACAATCCCCGCAAGAAAACAAAGATCTAAATATTTTTGACAGCGATTGCTCTTATTCTACAACTGGAGGACTTGTTCTCACGAAAACAATTTTCCAGGTCTAGTTGGAGCTCTGCACTAACCCGCCTTCGTTTTGTGGATGTGGTGTCTGGTAAGAGCATCCAACCAATAGGAAGCCGGATGTTAGTGGCAATAGTGGTTAATGATAATCCCCGTCAAACCAATCAGTGATCAAAGGTCTTAACGTCAAACTAGTGAATGAAAGGTCGCCTATTGATAAGGCTGCGTGATCACGACTATTGATTGTACTATTGCACCTGCAAAAAATGAGTCCTTGAATGGTTTGATGCGTGTCAAAAATAGTTCGGTCGCGGTCGGCTCCTGTCGACTTATAAGTCATAGCCGTCAAGTTGTGGCACGAAATGTCGAATCAGAACAACTCGCAGGTTGGTATTGCTATGCTTTGAAATGTCACTGATATGAGTTAATCTTTCCAGTTTCCAAATCAAGTCGAGTCGAGCAAGTATGGCACGTGAGTAACCCCTTAGATTGCACGGAACGGAGGCTTCCCCTGAATGTGAAAATGTGTGGCCTTATTATTGCAGTGAGCAACACTCGGAAACCTCGAAAGAAGCGAGGAATGTTTCCGAAGGACGTCATCCTCAAGCTGAGGACGTGGCTGTGTGCGCACATGGAGGTGAGTATTGGCTGCCACGGTCGTAGCATCCCTACCCGACGGAGGACGAGAAGCGCGAGTTGTCTGAGCAAACAAAGCTCACAATTCTGCAAGTGAACAATTGGTATTGTGCCCCACTCAACTCAGGTTCATCAACGCCCGACGACGGGAGTTGCCTCGAATGGTGAAGGGGGCAGTCCCCCCAACCTATCCTGTCTACCCTGCCCCCAGTCGTCCTGCCGAATCATTCGAGTACCATCAGTTCGTGGTCCCCTCAGTGCTTCCCTCGATACCCCATCCGTACTTCCTGGGGTACCCTGAACCCCCTAGTCAGTGGAATTGTTATGACTCGTTTTTATATCGATAATATTAGTGTTAGTACTACATTCGAGATATAGTCTTGACTAGAATTTTAATATTCCCCCCACCCGCCTCACGACTGCCCTGTCTCGCCTCGATTTGGTCCCTGAGTGGGATGATGTCGTCGGGAATGGTGTGGAGGAGGAAGGGGGTGTGAGGGCGTGGGATGTGAGGGGGGGAAGTGGGTGTCTCGAGGGGGACTAGAGAGTGAGTCAGTTAATCAACCAAAGTTGGTGACATGTTCGACGCACTCACTCGAAATAGTCAATTTCCTGTCAAAGAAGTACTGATAGGCACACTCGTCCACCACCAGCAGACTCACACTCCCTTCCCTCCCTTTTATCAGCTCGACCACCTCCTCGTGCTCCATCTTCTCCACATTCACGTCGTTCACCTGCACCACAATGTCCCCCTCCCGCACACCCGCGTCAGCCGCCGGAGAATTGGCAATGACGTTGGCGATGAGGTGCTTGTCCTCGTTCATCACCAATGTGAACCCGAAAGTGCCACCCTCCTTCGCCCTCACTTCGCAATCTCGGGCTGAATACTCGGGGACTCCTTCCAATATCTCCTCCCGCTCTTCCACTATTACTTCTTCATTCTCCTTCACTATTCCATCATCCAAACACTCTGATTCGGGCACTCTCACTCCCTCGGGAACACCCTCAGGCACTCGTTCTAATCCCTCCTCACATTGTTGCACTACTACTTCCTCGGATGTCCCCTCACCCTCGGGCACTCTCTCCAGCACTCCTCCACCTTCTCTTCGCAATATTTTTAGGCGCAGCTTCTTTTTGGATTTTTTGATTTTGGAGAGGGCTTTTTTGTAGGACAACTTGTTGATGTCATATTTATCAATCATCAGCACTTTGTCCCCTTCCTGCAGTCCTGACATTTCCGCCGGACTTTGAGGGACGATGTTCGAGATGCGTTGACTCTTTGTTTCCTCGTCCTCAATCAGCCCAAACCCGAACCCCTCCTTGCACGCATCCAAGTTGAGTAAAATCTCCGTCATTGGTTGCTACCCGACAATGTTCGCTCAGAATGTATTTTATTGTATTCCGGCACACCGCCCAACATGTTTGTTTGTAGTTACACAAATATAATTAATAATTATCCTTATTCCGACACACCTTCTGACTCCCACTAATCGGGTTCGTGGATTGTGCGTCTCCTTGGAAGCAAACAAGTCTTCTTTTCAGTCAACACTCTCTTCTTTATGCCAGTTGACTACATTTCCGGCTATAGTGAATTTTTAGGGCATTGGAGAACGGAATAGCTGTTTATTAGAATTTTGATATTTGGTCTCGTTCCATTATGTAAATATTAGGGTACTTGGTGTCCAGAGAGCATACTTTGTTGTGGAGAGAACCAGGTTGGAGTGGATCCTCTGCATAGAAGAAAGGGGAGTCTGAACAAAACAGGAATAACAATAAAATAGATTGAATATTAGTTAATAATAAATGAGGACTGATTAGCATTATTCTTGGTACGGGAAATAACACAAATAAATTGCGGTCGAGACGCAGTGGAGGATGTCTAGTGGATCGGGTCAACGAAGACAAGCCTGCAAGAAGAGAATGTCAGTGGCGATAGGAAGTGAGATGTACCCGGAAAGTAATAAGAAATGTAAATGTAGGCGACGTGGAGCAAGTGGATGGAGTGGGTAGGAAGGTGAAGTGTGTGTGGAGAGTGTAGTCATTCGCGTACAGGTCGTGGAGGAGTGAGGAGATGAGACTGGACATGTCCAACTACAAGACAGTGCTGCACAACCCGACACTGAGTTACATATTTTTGGGATATGTGCTGAGAAGAGGGAGGGCGAGTGAATTGGTAAATGGTGTGCTCACTCAGCTATTCGCACTCCTCGTGGACTGTTTCACCCATTTCCAGCCTGCACACTTTCCCTACGGACTGCCCGTGCTGGCCTACCAGATCTACTCACTCTTCCTCCACGAGCACTCCCCCCTCCACATCCTCCACAGTGAGGGGGTGGCCAGGGCACTCGACGAAGGACACCTCGAAGGCCTGTTCGACACTCCATTCGAGGACAACCTCCACTCCCTCACTCCCCAGTTGGCCATGTTCTTCCAGGAGGGTAATCACCCACTCACCTCAGATAGTGACACGTGGGACAAGTATCGGGGCACTGAGTTGACGGATGTCCAGGGACTGTTGGGCAGGTGGTGTGAGGGGGAGGGCGGAGTGGCCGTGGCCATGCACACTCTGTTCATGCTCAAGAAGGTGGGCAGGGTGGGACAGTCAGTGGGACAGTCCAAGGCCCAGTCACTGCGACCCAAACACCCGAAGTACTCGACCCTGTTGAGGAAGGGGCGGAGGACAAGTCACACGATGGTGGAGGTGGAGGTGAGTAAGGCGGTGTACTGCGGAGTGTGTGGGCGACTGATATGGGGGAATGTGCCGCAGGCGTGGGAGTGTTTGAGTGAGTGTGTGTGTGAGTGTGCAGACTGTGGAGTGTTGGTGGGGCAGAGGTGTGGGGGGCAGAAGTGCAGTTTGGGAGGGCAGTGTGGGAGACGGAAGGGGAGTGGAGTGCGTGTGGAGAGTGACTCCGACTTGGAGTACCCGGGAGAACTGCCCTCGCTGGAGAGTGTGTTGGGGAGTGAGGAGTACAAGGCACTCAACTCGACCTCCCGGAAAGTGGAGAACGTGCTGAACGGTGTGTAGTGTGTATTATGTGGAGAGTTGACTCACACGGAACGGTCTCACGTGCGGACTCTAAAAGTGCTGCATGTCGTGTTCTACCGTCGACTGCAGGAGTGGGACGACCAAGTGGCTCAGTTCATATTCGCCGGACTGCCCGAACTAGTCCGAGTGCACTGTTGTCTTGTCCTCTCATTCACAGCCGCCGCCGCCCAGGAATTGAGACGAAGGAATCCAGTGGAGGACACACTCCCCAAACTGGCAGGACTGTCCACTCATCCTTAGTTCGCCCAGGTTCTCACTCCCAGTCTACAATTTTGTTGCCACCAGAAAGAGGTGCTGAATATGCTGGCCAAACGACTCATTTCCGACCAACACTTTGCGGCCATAATATCTGTCAGCCTGCTTTCCCACCACTGTTAGGAGGCCGAACAGAGCAGGCTATGTCGGGGACTCAAACTGAAGGATTTGCTGGTGGCCCAAATGCAGAGACTGACCAAATATCCCCTCTTTATCGACCAACTCATCAAACACTCCAAAGGGCTAACAACCATCAAGCCACTGGCCACACAACTCCTCTCCAAGATGAGCGAGCAGACCGAGAGGGCCGAGAACAAACACTTTCTCAGCCAACTCACTGTCGAGGTCAGACAGGAAGGATCACTCATCCCCACTCCCTTCCAAGTTGGTCTCCCTTTCCACTCTAGACGTGGCACGTCCTCGACAAAACACTCCTTCACAAGGGCACAGTCCGCCTTAAGCTTAGCAAAAAGAGTTACGAATGTCTCCTCCTCCTTTTCGACACCCATTTGGTCGTCCTCTTCAAAGCAGACAACTCTCGCCACGTCCTCCGAACATTTTCTGACAAGTCCGCCCTCAGTCCACACCCCATCTCCCCCGTCATCCCACTCTCACAATACCTCGTCGTCCGCATTTTCGCCGCCGGTCATTCTCATCATTCATTCTTAGATAAAAAGTGCTTCCTCGTCCTACACCAACACAAACTACAACTCCTCACTTTCCACACTCCCTCCACTCTACTCGCCAACAAATGGGTCGCCCTCATCACTCCCGCTCTCCTCGCCGCCCGCCAGGCCACCCAGGATGTCACTACTGCTCCTTCCAAGGATGCTACTCACGATACTACAATCACTACTGGGGATGATACCGCATTGACTCACGATACTACAATCACTACTGAGGATGCTACTGATATCACTCACGATACTCCACTCACTACTGGGGATGCCCCGATCACTCCATCTGGGGATGCCACTACTGAGGATGCTACTGATATCATGCACGATACCCCATTCACTATTGAGGAACCCACTCCCTCCCAGGATACCCCAATCACTACTGAGGAAGCACAACTCACTCTCTCCCAGGATGAACCCTCCCAGGATACCCCAATCACTACTGAGGATGCCCAACTCTCGCAGGATGAACTGACAGGGTCACAGGATATGACTCCTCAGGATGATGAGCTGGGTGGCACACTCACGCGACTGAGGAAAATAAACTCATTAGTGGAGAGGTCGGCAGTGCTGATGGCGACGACTGTGTGTCACCCACTCAAAGATGTGGTGTGCCGACTGAACGACCTCCTCCAAGACATCCAGTCCAACAACCCCGATAACTCCCCACACCTGGTGGTCTCCCTCGACCAACTCACCAACCTTGTGGGGGCTGTCGAGGTGTTGACTGTCAAGGATAATTCCAGTGAGGACGATAACAATTAGTTATTTACAAGCATTGTGTTGAACAACTCCTAATTAGTCAATGAAACATGTCGATTGATCGTCGGGCGCGCAAGTTATAGATTGAATTGCCGATAATTGATGTGAG
>NW_021832975.1:0-5000 GCF_006345805.1 Octopus sinensis
TCTCACAATATCTTTTACTTGTTTTTCATTTGACTGCGGCTTAAAGAGTTTATTTTAGTCGCAGAAATCGATCCCAGGACTTATTCTTTGAAAGCCGAGTATCTTACAAGGACGTAAACACACCAACTTTTGTTGTCAAGCGATGATGGGGGTACAGACAGACAGACAGAAACACACCACACACACACATACTCACGCACACATATTAGTCGGCTCGAGGCTATAGTAGAAGACACTTACCCAAGGTGCAATGCGGTGAGACTGAACGCGGAACCATGTGGCTGGGAAGCAAGGTTCTTAACACACAACCACGGAAACATATTGTATATAATTATTTTTAATTATATAATTTATTGTGGCCAAGAATACCCATCTTTCTCTGAAAAATAGTTATAATTTATACACTAAATAGATATATTAGATTTATGCTCTACATACACTAAATATATGCTAGAAATATATACGCTTTAAACAGAAAATGTGCGGTAGTCTTCTTTCAGTTTTCATTTTCCCAATCCGCTCATAAGGCTTTGGTTGGCCCAGGGCTATAGTAGAATTCTTGCCCAATGTGTTGCACTGTGGGAAGTAAAAATAAATTCTTCATGGATTCCATGGTTACTTACGCTTCGTTGAGAAATTGCCAGAGAATTTGGTAATCAACACAAGGAGCTGAAGGAATTAGAAAAGAGAGGGCAACATCCATGTTATTAGCGTAAACTAATTGATTAGAGAGAATTTGATAATCATTATATAGAAATGAAAGAGATGAGAGAATGAGAAAGAGAGAGAGAGAAAATAATGGAAAGATAAATAGATAGAAAGAAAGAAGCAGAAAAGGAAAGAGAGAGAGAGAGAGAGAGAGAGAGAGAGAGAGAGAGAGAGAGAGAGATGGTTCGATTAAGCTAATTTGTTATCTTGACTCGGATCATCTTTTATCGAGCAGACAGAACTATGACCTGCACTCCAGATGTAATCAAGACGCGGGCATCGTTGCGTCATTAAGAAGTTCGCTTCTTAACCACGTGTCAACAACGTGGTTTTGGTTTCAGTTCCACCGTGAGGCATCTTGGCCAAGTGTCTCCAACAATTGTCTAGGGTCGACCAATGCCTTGTGAGTGAATTTGGCCGACAGAATCAGTGGAAGCCCGTCGTAAATAAATATATATAACCATATATATATATATATCTATATATATATCTATATGATATATATATATACATAATACATACATACATACATACATATATCTATATATCTATATATATATTATATATATGTATGTATATAATATATTATTGGATATATATATATATATCTATATTATATATATATTATATATATATTATATATATATTACGTCCCCGTAACTTACCGTTCGGCAAAAGAGACCTATAGCATAATTACTAGGCTTACAAAGAATAAGTCCTGGTGTCGATTTGTAGACTAAAGGCGGTGCTCCAGTATCCCGCAGTCAAATGACTGAAACAAGTAAAAGAGTTAAAAGAGTTATATATATGTATGTGTGTGTGTGTGTCTTTTTTCAGTGTTTGAACCCTACTCTACACGCTAATTGACAACCAGTATTGGTTTGTTTACGTCCATGTAACGTAGCAGTGGGGTAAAAGAGAACAGATTGAAATAAGTACAAATCTTAAAAAAAAAAAAGTACTGGGGTGGATTTGTTCAACAAAATTCCTTCAAGGCGGTGCTCCAACATGGCCGTAGTCCGAGGAGTAATACAAATAGACGGTAAAAAGACCTGACGAGATTTAATTAGCATTCATCATTGAGCATCTGTTTTCCTTTCTCCTCATTGCAAAAGTAATTAAACAAAGAATGGAGCAAGAATTTTCAGAATTTGCAGGTGGAAGAATTAATGTAATTAACCGAAGAAAGAATTAGCGATGTTGCCAAATCTGTGGCTCAAGCGAATATAAAGACCCAGATTTCGGGGACGCAACAATTCTAGTAAATTAATTAAGTAAAATTGAAATATTCTAGTGCGAAAAGAAAAACGAAAAACAAAAACAAAAAAATCTTCGGTTATCGCTATTGTAATTAAATTCTATTATAATTAAATTTATATTTAGGAAGAACTAATCATTATTACAGGATTTATGCCATAAAGAGAATTTTAGAGTTCCAAGAAGATAAAGAGCAAATAATGATTGTTGACTTTTAAACCGAGTCACATGTTATTTAAGGAAAGGTTTAAGATGATCTCTACTGATATTTCATTAGTACTATTTCATTGGTGCTCATTTCAGTGGTGCTCATTATCAATGGACAGATGAAAACTGAAGTCGACATCGGTTATATTTGAACTCAGAATATAGAGAAATAATTAAATACTGCGACGCTCTAGCGGCATTTCGCCCTCTGAGTTCAAATTCCGCCGAGGTCGATTTTGTCTTTCATCCTTTTGGGGTCAATAAATTAAGTACTAGTTGAATACTGGAATTTAAATCGCCCTCCAACTCCATTCCTCAACTAGTACTTATTTCATTGACCTCCGAAAGGATAAAAGGCAAAGTCGACCTCAGCGGAATTTGAACTCAGAATATAAAGAGCCGGAAGAAATGCTTCTGAGCATTGTGACTGATACGCTAACGATTCTGCCAGTTCGCTTAGTAGGAAAAAAACTCTTTTCTACTTTAGGCACAAGGCCCGAATTTTTTTTTTTGGTGGTGGTGGTGGTGGTGGTGGGGGGCTGTCGACTACGCAAATGGTGCTTAATTTATCGATCCCGAAAGGATGAAGGGCAAAGTCGACCTCGGCGGAATTTGAACTCAGAACGTAGCGGCAAACGAAATATTTATTTCTTTACTACCCACAAGGGGCTAAACACAGAGAGGACAAACAAGGACAGACAAACGGATTAAGTCGATTATATCGACTCCAGTGCGTAACTGGTACTTATTTAATCGACCTCGAAAGGATGAAAGGCAAAGTCGACCTGGCGGAATTTGAACTCAGAACGTAGCGGCGGACGAAATACCGCTAAGCATTTCGCCCGGCATGCTAACGTTTCTTATTTCTTTATTGCTCACAAGGGGCTAAACATAGAGGGGACAAACAAGGACAGACAAAGGGATTAAGTCGGTTACATCTACCTCAGTGCGTAACTGGTACTTAATTTATCGACCCTGAAAGGATGAAAGGCAAAGTCGACCTCGATGGAATTTGAACTCAGAACGTAAAGACAGATGAAATACCTATTTCTTTATTACCCACAAGGGGCTAAACACAGAGAGGACAAACAAGGACAGACAAACGGATTAAGTCGATTATATCGACCCCAGTGCGCAACTGGTACTTATTTAAACTACCCCGAAAGGATGAAAGGCAAAGTCGACCCCAGCGGAATTTGAACTCAGAACGTAACGGCAGACGAAATACTTATTTCTTTACTATCCACAAGGGGCTAAACACAGAGAGGACAAATAAGGACAGACAAACGGATTAAGTCGATTATATCGACCCCGGTGCGTAACTGGTACTTATTTAATCGACCCCGAAAGGATGAAAGGCAAAGTTGACCTCGGCGGAATTTGAACTCAGAACGTAGCGGCAGACAAAATACTGCTAAGCATTTCGCCCGGTGTACTAACGATTCTGCCAGCTCACCGCCTTGCTTGGTAGAAAATACTGCTAAGTTGCACACCAAAACCAACAACCTTATGAGTCAAGTTCCCAATGAAGCGAATCCACAATTTGCTTTCAGTTTTCGTTTGTGACCATCCCTGTTGGCTTTGATGTAAGTACTTCAATTCAAGCTCGTACTTATTTGAACAGTGTTGCTGATAACTGAATTGACAGAGGACAGGCAACCAACCGTGGGTCCGGTGATTTCGTACCTGTTAACAGCGCTGCAATGCGTATTTTCCGCGAGCATGACACATTAATTAGTAACGGAATAATCCAACAAGTTGTGATAGGTCCTCCGTCACTCTCGACGAGGATCATTCAATTCTCTGACTATATGAATTTTTAAAATCACAATTTAATTACAAAGAAGCAAAGCAGCAGAAAAAGAAAAAAAAGAAGGGTGGTGGTTGTGGTAGGGGGAAGGAGCAACGGGCCGCACACCCCAAAATAAATGGCGTGTTCAGGCCACGCCCTGCGGTCAAGACTGTGATGGCGTTGCCGCGGAGAATGGCCAGCAGCACTCGCTGCGGCGTCCACTCCATCTCACGTGGATCATTTCTCAGACGGGCTGCTGATATCCCGATTTTGCTGAGGAAAACAGTAGTGCGGGATCCGAGAACACCTGGAATCTCAACGGTAACCCGTACAAACTGATGGCGGCCGGTCAGGCCCCTGTATCTATATACATTTCTCTCCTCTGTGGATCCTTACATCTGAAATTAACATGTTGGGTTGCCGAGTATTCCACAGTTAAGTGTACCCATAATGCAACCCAAGTCTTAGGTCAAATCAGCCTAATACTATGTAACAAAACTAAAGCTTTAGATTAACGACATACAGTAATCCAACCCCCGCCCCGCGATAGGTGAAAATCTGTGAAGTAGAAACAGTACTGTATATTTTATATAACTGGTACTTATTTAATCGACCCCGAAAGGATGAAAGGCAAAGTCGACCTCGGCAGAATTTGAACTCAGAACGTAGCGGTAGACGTAATGCCGCTAAGCATTTGGCCCGGCGTGCTAACGTTTCTGCCAGCTCGCCACCTTACAGATTCTGCACAGTTTCCGTTGACTAGATTCACTCACAAGGTACGATTCGGCTATGATTACTCTTTTACTCATTTACTTGTTTCAGTCATTTGACTGCGGCCATGCTGGAGCACCGCCTTTAGTCGAGCAAATCGACCCCGGGACTTATTCTTTTGTAAGCCCAGTACTTATTTTACCGGTCTCTTTTGCCGAACCGCTAAGTGATAGTAATTTCTTTTTTTAAATCTCATCTCTATTGAGCAACGAGCACAAAAATGATTGTGAACTAATGCCGAGTACATTCCCTCGTTGGTTTGTCA
>NW_021832975.1:7500-25000 GCF_006345805.1 Octopus sinensis
CGTGCACGCATATGTTAATACATACGAAGATTTAAGTTCCATACATACACTCACAATAAGATTCATTCACAAGGACTCAACAGTGTGTGTGTATGTGTATATATGTGTATTTTTTTTGTGTATATATATATATATATAGATATACGTACATGCACACAAACATAAACACATATGCACACACAGTGCTGTTCAGCAGTTACTTTTATCGATCTCCTTTGCAAGTAAAATGCCTTTTCACCATTGGACAATAACATAACTTGAGTTACTGAGGCGGATGTAATGCTTTTCAGGCCAACCAAAACTCTAACCAGCTAACCAGCTAACCAACCAACCAACCGACTAACCAACCAACCAACCAACCAACCAACCAACTAACACACTCAACAAAGAAACAAATAAATATACAATAATGTGGGCGGGAGCAACTACAGCAACAACAACAACCACAACAATACTAAATATCAAATAAATAAATGAATATATAAAAAATAACCACAGGTAAAAATTACTGTAGAAGTGGAAGTATAAAAAATATATTGAAAGCTAAGAACACTCCCTTCCCTGCCGAAATAACTAGGCGGTAAGATCAAAAGCAACAGAGATGTAAACAAAAATAACAAAAGCATTTATAATTGCTCCCTACCGGTGATGGCAGATGCTTAAAAGTCAATAATAATAATAATAATAATAATAATAATAATAATAATAATAATAATAATAATAATGATAATAATGATGATGTTGATTATGTTGACGATAAAGAATGAGTCAAAAATGGCGGAAAGGTACAGCGAGATATTGTATGACGTCATTGTCCTTCCGCTTAAGGCTAATGTGGACAGAATGAATCAAAACAAACGAATTGTACACAGGCGTTTTATTATGTTTTTTTTTTACCTTTTTGCCGGGTTTGAACTAATGACAAGCTTGGTTGGTGATAACGATGATGATGATGATGAAGATGATGATGATGATGATGATGATGATGATGATGATGATGATGATGATGATGGTGATGACGATGATGATGGTGATGGTGATTCTCATGGTGATGATGACGTTAATAATGAGGATTATCGTATGTTGTTTGTAGTGTACAACAATAATAATTACCAGAGTAATCGCCTTGAACTTTGGTAGTAGCAGTAGTAGCAGCAGCAGCACCATTATTAGTTGCAGTAAGAGCAATATTGTTACTACTAGTAGTAGTAGTAGTAGTATTTGTAGTATTACTACTTGTAGTAGCACCCGTTTCAGTGGTGGTGGTGGTGGTGGTGGTGGTGGTAGTAGTAGTAGTAGTAGTCGTAGTAGTCGTAGTAGTCGTAGTAGTAGTAGTAGTAGTAGTAGTAGTAGTAGTAGTAGTAGTAGTAGTAGTTTCTAATTCGAGCACAAGACTCGCAATTTTGAAGAGGCGAGGCTAGTCGATAACATCAACTTCAATATTCGACCGATTCTTTATTTTCATCGACTCCGAAAGATGCAGGGCGAAGCTGACCTCAGCGGGATTTGAACTCAGATTGTTAAGAGCTATAACTAAATGTTCCAAAGGAATTTTGTTTTTCGCCGCTCTGGTTATTCTAGCAATTGCCTTTTACCTATAGGCGAAAGGCCTGAAATTTCGGTGGGTAGGGCTAATCGATTACATCGACTCCAATATTTGATCGGTACTTTATTTTATAGACCCGATATGACGAAAAGTAAGGTCAACCTCGACGGAATTTGAACTCAGAATGAAAAGACAGACAAAATACCGCTATATATGTGTGCGTGTATGTGTTTGTATTTGTCCCCATATCATCGCTTGACAACCGATGTTGGTGTGTTTACGTCCCCGTAACTTAGCGGTTCGGCAAAAACTGAGTGATAGAATAAGTACTAGGCTTACAAAGAATATATCCTGGGTTGATTTGTTCGACTAAAGTATGTGCTCCAGCATGGTCGCAGTCAAATGGCTGAAACAAATAAAAGAATAAAAGAAAAAGAAAAAGAAAAATCTGGAACAGAGTGTCCAGTAGAACTGTTACGAAAGGTTTGTCTCCTTGGCACGGTCAGAATAATCTGGAAAGTATTGGGCAGCTGAAAAGAACGAATACGCATGGAACCGTAGACTGCAGGTACGCATGTATGACTCTATGAGCTCCAAGAAAACCTGTGATAAAGGGAAAATAATAATAATGAGTCACCGAGAATGAGAATTGCCAAATCCTCTGGGTTGCAATGAATCAGTGCGATCACCTGATCAGACATTGGAAACCGGATATTATTGTGGTGAATAAAATAGAAAGAACATTTATGATAATCGACATTGTATGCCCCGGTGACAACAGGGTCAATGTGAAAGAAGAAGAAAAAATAAACAGCTATGACGATTTGAAGTGGGAAATACGAAGGTTGTGGTCAATGAGGAGAGTAGACGTGATACGAATAGTAATTGGTGCACTTGGAAGTATCAGCACTCAACTACCAACATGGTTGAAAATGATTGGAGCAGGTGTGAAGGTAGAACACCTACAAAAATCAACATTGGCTGGAATTGCAAGAATTCTTCGCAGGATTCTTGAAGCATGACCAGTAAACAAGTGTCATCTTAGTCTACTAGTTGTGCACAGCTGATACTTTCAATCATACCCAGCATAATAATAATAATAATATAATAATAATAATATAATAATAATATAATAATAATAATAATAATAATAATAATAATAATAATAATAATAATAAAATAATAATAATATAATAATAATAATAATAATAATAATAATAATAATAATAATAATAATAATAATAATAATAATAAATGCCCTGATGCAGTACCAAGCAGCGGCTCTCATGGCTTCTGATCTTAACTGATTGGAAGTGTTATCATGTACATTGTTTTGTCTTGGTATAAAAGATGGGCTACAGCAAATATTCTGCTCAATACCACATATTTGCTTGTCAGTTGTTTGACCTTAATCAGTTGAGCATGTCCCTCAGTGGCTGACGATATGTGCATCTCTGATCACGAGCAGAAGTAGTGGGGGAGCATCATAGCCATGTGTTGAGAGGGATTCTTTGGGGTTTGAATAATTCACCTCTGGAAACATGGGTGTTTCATTGAACATCCTTAAACAACATCCTTAATCAGGGACCTTTTGAGTGGGATGGGTTACCCGACCAGAAGAAAATTCTAACTGGGCTCCAGCCGCAAGGTCATGCGCTATTTATCTTGTTATGAGATCACCATGTTGCGCACATATGGTTGTGATGCATGTGCCTAGTGTACCCTTATCAGACGGGTAGTCATGATGGGTATACTGGGCTTCGCATATTTTACCCCAGTGTCACTTTGATGGCATGCACTGCTCTCTCACTCAATAATAATAATAATAATAATAATAATAATAATAATAATAATAATAATAATAATAATGATAATAATAATAATAATGATGATGATGATGATGATGATGATGATGATAAATTTGATAAAAAATATGTGCTTGGTGTACCCTTATCAGACGGGTAGTCATGATGGGTATACTGGGCTTCGTATATTTTACCCCATTGTCACTTTGATGGCATGCACTGCACCATCAATGATAATAATAATAATAATAATAATAATAATAATAATAATAATAATAATAATAATAATAATAATAGTAATAATAATAATGATAATAATAATAATAATAGTGATGATGATGATGATGATGATGGTGATGATGATAACGATAATTATAATAATAATAATAATAATGAATTTGTCATAGCTGCTCTGGATCAATGCCTACCTATGAGAAGCTACCAGGCCAACATCTTAAAGAACGGCAATAGACCAACATGTTGTGTATGTAAAGAACAAAATGAAACCGTCGATCATGTTGTCTCCATGTGTTGCTTCCTTGCGCCTACAGAGTATTTCAACAAGTATAGTAGAGCAGCACAGTATATTCACTAAAAAGACTTGGACCTGCCCCATGATAAAAACTGGTGGGAACACAAATCACTCCCAGGGCTTGAAAATGATCACATCCCACTCCTCCTGAAATTTACTGTTCAAACTAACAGAAAGATAGATGCAAATAGGCCAGACATTATATTGAAGGATTTCATACAAAAATCATGCTTCCTCATTGGAAACAGAATATCTTGAAACAGGAATTGGCAAAATGTGGAACTTCAAGGCTAAAACAATACCTGTTGTCATAGGTGCCCTAGGAATGATAGCAAAAGGGGCTGATTGATACCCACCTCAGATACCAGGAAATCCCCAAATGGAAGAAATTAAAAAATAGTGCTCATGGGAACGGCTCATATCCTACCTAAAATATTTCTATGTAATCCCCAAAATATTTTAAACTGTAAACAATGTCAAAATACTTTTAAACGTACATAATAACAAACAACTTTTACTGTCAACTTAACATCACACTATCATCTTATAATCAAATTACTTTTAAAACAAACTTCTAATTTACTTATGTTGTGACAGGCATTCTCTGGAACAATACTTTGTGCAAAATCAAATAAATGGCGCTCCAGTCATAACACCGACTTGAATTTCTAACTTTTTGTCTCTTGAGGTTTCTGGGTGAAAGTTGGAGTCAACTTGTACAAATACAAAGCAAAAGCCAAACATATGATAATAATAATGATGATGATGATGATGATGATGATGATGATGATGATGATGATGTGATGATGATGATGATAATAATAATAATAATAATAATAAATAATAATAATAATAATAATAATAATAATGCCCTGATGCAGTACCAGGCAGTGGCTCTCATGGCTTATGATCTTGACTGATTGGAATTGTTATCATGTACATTGTTTTGTCTTGGTATAAAAGATGGGCTACAGCAAATATTCTGCTCAATACCACAGATTTGCTTGTCAGTTGTTTGACCTTAACCAGTTGAGCATGTCCCTTAGTGGCTGACAATATGTGCATCTCTGATCACGAGCGGAAGTAGTGGGGGAGCATCATAGCCATGTGTTGAGAGGGTTTCTATGGATTTTGAATAATTCACCTCTGGAAACATAGGTGTTTCGTTCAACATCCTTAAACAACCCTTATTCAAGGACCTTTTGAGCGGGATGGGCTACTCAACCAGAAGAAAATTCTAACTGGGCCCCACCTGCAAGGTCATGTGCTGTTTATCTTGATATGAGATCACCATGTTGCGCACATATGGTTGTGATGCATGTGCCTGGTCTACCCTTATCAGACGGGTAGTCATGATGGGTATATTGGGCTTCGTATATTTTACCCCAGTTTCACTTTGATGGCATGAACTGCTCTCTCACTAAATAATAATAATAATAATAATAATAATAATAATAATAATAATAATATAATAATAATAATAATAACTGATTGGAATTGTTATCATGTACATTATTTTGTCTTGGTATAAAAGATGGGCTACAGCAAATATTCTGCTCAATACCACAGATTTGCTTGTCAGTTGTTTGACCTTAACCAGTTGACCATGTCCCTTAGTGGCTGACGATATGTGCATCTCTGATCATGAGCAGAAGTAGTGGGGAGGGCATCATAGCCGTGTGTTGAGAGGAATTCTTAGAGGTTTAGATAATTCACCTTTGGAAACATGGGTGTTTCGTTCAACATCCTTAAACAACCCTTATTCAGGGACCTTTTGAGCTGGATGGGCTATTTGACCAAAAGAAAATTCTAACTGGGTCCCACCTGCAATGGCATATGCTGTTTATCTTGATATGAGATCACCATGTCGCGCACATATGGTTGTGATGCATGTGCCTGGTGTACCCTAATCAGACGGGTAATCCTGATGGGTATACTGGGCTTCGTATATTTTACCCCAGTGTCACTTTGATGGCATGCACTGCTCTCTCACTCAATAATAATAATTATTATTATTTGCCACAAAAGCAACAATTTTAGAGGGAAGGTGTTAGTCAATTACATCGATGCCAATACTATATTTTATGCTACTTTACTGTATCGACCAGGAAGGATGAATGGCAAAGTCACCCTCGGCACAATAATAATCTGTATATATAAAAAGGCAGGATGTGTGTGTGTGTACGTGAATGCAATTTATGCACGGCCACAAATTAGCACGCATGTCGCTACAATTTTAGGAGGATATTCGTCATGATCCTAGCTGTATTTTCATCAACTTATTTTTACTAGAGGCACCAGCGAATAGCAGTAAAAGTAAATTTTCAACCAAGACTTTTAATAATTTTCAAGTCAGAGAAATCACCATTGTTTGCAAACAGTAGTTAAGTCCCCTTCTAGCGACGAGTAAGTTTTTTGTCAAGACTTTTATTGTCTTTTTCCATCGAGGAAAAACGTATTTTGTTGATATACGGGCAACACACACGCACACACATACGAACACGTATGTGTACAAAAAACATACATGCAATAGGTGTTTGTACGTACGTGTGTGTATGTGTGTGTGTTGCCCATATATATATATATCAACGGATTTCGCCCAAATTTGACGTCGATGTTACTTAGTTTGGTTTGAAATAAAGAACTTGATTAGCTTAATAATACTAACTTAATCCCGGGCAAAGCCGGGTTATACTGCTAGTACTACTACTACTACTACTACTACTAATACTACTACTACTACTACTACTAAAATAATAATAATGATGATGATGATAACAACAACAACAATAATGATGATGATGATGATGATAATATTTTTTTATTTGCTACAAATGCGACGGAAGGGCAAGTTACAAAAGTGCTATTCCCCACACCCCGTGGAATCGACAATAAAATTAATAATGTAATAGTATTATGTAAAAAAAAACCTCACAAAATACGGCAAAATAGTTACACGTAACAAAACTTCAGCATCAGTAGTAACAGCAACAATGTCAAAAATACTACCATGATACTAAGAACAATAGCATTCATCAACAGTATTATTATTGTGTGAATTATAAAGATAATTACGTGCTGTGAAACGGGTGGGTTACGATAGTATTAATGAGCGAGTAGATTTTCGTTTGTTTTCAGTAAAGGGGAGGAATACACACAATGCCATATTAATAACTAACTAAAAACACATACAATCGCATACACACACCAGTTGTGCCAAGCAAACAGTATGCGTGCGTGTGTGTGTGTGTGTGTAAATGTCGTTATGTGTAAGTGAATATATGAATGTATGTGTGTCTTGGTGGGTGTGAGTTTGTGTTGTCTGTTTGTGGGATGGATAGTGTGTGTGCGTCCCTCTGTGCGTGTGAGAGTGCGTATGTGTGTGCAAGTGTAGTTGTGTGTACATATGTATATGTATGCATAAGTATATATATATATATATATATTATATAAATATATTATATCTATATATATATGGAGTAAACTTGTTTTCTGTGGTTGTGTGATGAATGCATTGTGCGCACACGTGTGTGTGTGCGTGGGTGTGCGTATATGTGTGTAAGTGTAGTTGTGTGTACATGTGTATATGTATGCATAAGTATATATATATATATATATATATATATATATATATAACGTATGTATGTATGTTTGTTATATATATATAATATATATATATATGGGAGTAAATTTGTTTTGTGTTTGTGTGATGTTAACATAGTGTGCACATGTGTGTGTGTGTATGTGTTAGTTTGGTTGTATGCATGTGTATATATGGACGTATGTGTATATATATATGAGCGTAAATTTACGTTGCGTGTATGTGCGAGGAATGCTTGTATTTGTGCGTATGCGTGTATGCATGTATATGTAAGTGTGTTTGCGTGTGTATATGAAGATGTATATGTAAATGCAGGCCTGATGAGTGAATAGTGTGTATACATGCGTATATGAATGTATACGTGCATGTAGGTGTGAATTTTGTTTGTGTATGTGCATGTTTGTGTGAATATGCGAGTATGCATGAATATGTGTATTCTATGCATATATGTGTGTGTATGTGAATGTGCCTGTGTATGTGGGTGTGGGTGTATGCATTGCTGTGTATGTGATTGTGTGCGTGTACTAGTGTGTGTGTATGTGTGTGTATGTTTGTGTGTGCGTGCATGCGCGCGCGTGTTTAAGGCGGTGAATTGGGCGAGACATTAGAATGTCGGATAAAATGCTGTGAGGCATTTGTTACGGTTCTCAGAACTTTAAGTTGAAACGTAGCCGAGGTCAACTCAGTCTTTCCTCTTTTGGGACAATGAATATAGTACCATTCTAGTATTGGGGTGGCCCTCTTCTCTCTCCCTGTCTCAGTTTGTCTTTCTCTGTGTCTCCCTTTATCTCCCTATGTCTGTCTCTGTCTCTCCCTCTGTACCTCTGTCTGTCTCTCTCTCTCTGTCTTTCTCTATGTCTTTGTCTCTGTCTCTCTGTCCGTCTTTCCCTCATTGTCTTTCTTCTGTCTTTCTCCGCCCCTCTCTCTCTTTGTTTCACTGTGTCTCTCTGTGTCTCTCTGTCTCTTTCTATCTCTTTGTTTCTGTCTTTCACTGTCTTTGCCTCTGTCTCCGTCTCTCTCTATCTCTATGTCTCTCTGTCTTTGTCTTCCCCTCTTCGTCTTTTTCTTTCTTTCTTTCTCTCTGTCTTTCTCTTTCTCTGTCTCTGTCAACATCTATCTCACTGTCCCTGTGTCTCTCTCTGTCTTTCCCTATTCATCTTTCTCCCTCTCTGTCTTTCTCTGTCTCTCACTTTGTTTCCCTCAGTCTCTCTCTGTTTCTTCCCCTCTTTTTCACTCTCTCTTTCTTTGTTTCCCTCTATCTCTTCATATCTGTCTCTCCCTCTACGTCTTTCTCTCCGTCTCTCTCCGTCTCTCTCTCTCTCTCTCTCTCTCTCCGTCTCTCTCTCTCTCTCTCTCTCTCTCTCTCTGTCTTTCTCTGGTTCTCTCTCTTTCTCTGTCACTGTGTCTCTTCTGTTTCCCTTTTTCATGCTCCATTTTTCTCCTCTCTCTCTCTCTCTCTCTCTCTCACTGTCACTGTTTCTCTCTCTCCCTCCCTCTCTCCTCCTCTTTCTCTCTCTCGCTCACTTGGTGCCTATACTTCAGTGGCTCTCAATCGGAGTTCATATGACCACTGAGGGTCCGTATAAGATTTTTGGCGGTTCATGCAAGAGAATAGTAAATTGGGGATTCACAATAGAATTTCAAGGGTCCCTAAATAATTTTTGCTTTAGATGTATTGCACTGGTATGTACTGTAAGAAACAGTTCGGTTTCTTTCTCTAACGTTTTACATAATAGGCGCAGGAGTGGCTGTGTGGTAAGTAGCTTGCTTACGAACCACATGGTTCCGTGTTCAGTCCCACTGCATCGCACCTTGGGCAAGTGTCTTCTACTAAAGCCTCGGACTGACCAAAGCCTTGTGACTGGATTTGGTAGACGGAAACTGAAAGAAGCCCGTCGTATATATATATATATATATATATATGGATGCATATGTTTGTGTGTCTGTCTTTGCCCCCCCCCCCCAGCATCGCTTGACAACCGATGCTGGCGTGTTTATGTCCCCGTCACGTAGCGGTTCGGCAAGAGAGACCGGTAGAATAAGTACTAGGCTTACAACGAATAAGTCCTGGGATCGATTTGCTCGACTAAAGCGGTGCTCCAGCATGGCCGCAGTCAAATGACTGAAACAAATAAAAGAATAAAAGAATAAAAGAATAGTCCAACCTACACAAATTAATGTGTGAAAAGCAAAACAGGAATTTTGAAAGAAGTTTCTATAAAGCATCGAATGGCCATGTGGGGGCCACCAGAATGGAATATTAATCAAGGAGGTCCATAGATAAAAAAGATGGCTGAGAATCCTTGGTCGAGAGCCTTGTCACCACACGTCTCATTGATTCCCCATGAGAATTGCGTTAAATATACACGTGACTGTGGAATACACAGACGTAAGCATGTTAATTTTACGAGTAAGACTTCAATGTTATGAACGACTGAAGACTCATCGACGACATCGACGGAGAACCCACCATGTATTTGCAGGTGTGAGTTGGTATATGTTTCTGCGTGAGTATGTATGCGAGTGTGTACGTGAGTGTCTACGTGTGTGCATGTATGTAGGTATGTGTGTGTCTATGTATGTATGTATGTATGTATGTATGTATGTGTGTGCATGCATGTGTGTATGTGTATATGTATGTATGTATGCGTGTATGTGTGCGTGCATGTATGTATGTATGTATGTATGTATGTATGAATGTATGTATGCATGTATGTGTGCATGTGTGTGTGTATGTATGTACGTATGTATGTGTGTGCATGTATGTATGTGTGTGTATGTATGTATGTGTGTATTGTGTGCGCATGTATGTACGAAAGTATGTGTGTATGCGTATATGTATGTGTGTGTGCATGTATTTGTGTATGTGTGTGTGCATGTATGTACGTATGTATGTGTGTGCGTGCATATATGTATGTGTGTGTGTGTGTGCATGTATGTATGTGTGTGTTGTATGTATGTGGTGTATTGTGTGCGCATGTATGTACGAAAGTATGTGTGTATGCGTATATGTATGTGTGTGATGCAATGTATGGTGGATGTGTGTGTGGCATGTATGTACGTATGTATGTGTGTGCGTGCATATATGTATGTGTGTGTGTGTGTGCATGTATGTATGCATGTATGTATGTATGTATGTATGTATGTGTGTGTGTGTGTGTGTGTGTGTGTGTGTGTGTGTATGTGTGTGTGTGTGTGTGTGTGTGAGTGTGGGTGTGGCTCTTGGTTTTCGTGAATTCTCCGTAAGCAACAGACATGTTCCAATCACCATGCTTAAAAGAACATGGTTCCAGTGGCAGAATTAGAAATATCGAGAAAGATCAAATTAACGAAAATCGATAAATAAAAAGCGAAGTGAAAGGTAAGAGTTGATGAGGAAGGAGATTAAAACAAATAAAACAATAAAATGTCCAAAACCAAAAACACAGATGTGTGTGCGTGTGTGTGTGTTTGTGCTTGTGTGTGTGTGTGTGTATTGGCTGTGTGGTAAGTAGCTTGCTTACCACCCACACGGTTTCGGGTTCAGTTCTACTGCATGGCACCTTAGGCAAGTATCTTCTACCATAACCTCGGGCCGACCAAAGCATTGTGAGTGGATTTGGCAAACGGAAACTGAAAGGAACCCCTCGTATCTATCTATCTATCTATCTATCTATCTATCTATCTATCTATCTATCTATCTATCTATCTATCTATCTATCTATCTATCTGTCTATCTATCCATCCAAAAAATAACCCGGAAATCGCGATACACATATTGTTTTGAGCTGAGTGGGGGTGCTAGATTCCCTTGTTCGAAAATATAAAGACACAGATCGTGTCGTATAGCCAGATTTCGACGATGTCTCCTGGAGCTAAATTACAGCAACAGTCGTCCTAAACCAGGACTGCCATGTTATGTTGGCAAATAATCTTTACTACAATGTACTGTTGCTGAATATCTCTGTTCTTACAACAACCATAGGTCAGGAGTTAAACAGGGTGATGTGTTCGGCCTACCATTTTCTAGCACTCTATTTTTATACTTCAGACACTGAATGTATGTTCATTTTGATATATATTACACCAAAATCAGGGTGAAACTTGAGATGTGTTTTACTCAGTTAAATGGCAATCGCCCTAAAATTTTGATTTTATGTTTAGTTAGTAAATAGTTTCACTCATTAGGTCCAATTCTAGAAAACGTATGATGTCTAACACAATAGAGACCTAAACAAGATATTCTTTGTTTGTAAAGTTACGCCTCTAATGGTATTGAATTCAAATCCATCCCAACCGCGCTTTTTTTTTTCCGCCATTTTGTGTGTATGTGTAGCGCATTACTTAGAATTCTCAGTGCCGAAAACAAATGATTTTTATTTTAGTTTTGTTTTTGATTTTTGTTTGAATTTTATTTCTCGTCACTGACACCAGCACCTCCATCACTACAACTACCACACCAGCCATCATCATCATCATCATCAACATCATCATCATCATCATCAGCATCGTCATCATCATCATCGTCATCATCATCATCATCAGCAGCAGCAGCAGCATCATCATCAGCATCGTCATCATCATCATCATCATCATCATCATCATCATCATCAGCATCATCATCATCATCGTCATCATTATCATCATCATCATCATCAGCAGCAGCATCATCATCAGCATCAGCATCATCATCATCACTTCTGCTATCACTTGATATTAATATTCCGTTGACGTCATCACTAATTCTCTCTC
The DNA here is from genome assembly GCF_006345805.1 of Octopus sinensis. Lineage (NCBI taxonomy): Eukaryota > Metazoa > Mollusca > Cephalopoda > Octopoda > Octopodidae > Octopus > Octopus sinensis. Next base: position 19,716 of record NW_021832975.1, read on the forward strand.
TCAACTCCTACCACCACGACAGACAATACTCCCACCGCATGTGCACCACCACTACAACTACCACCCCTTTCTCCTTACACACACACACACATAGACATCCACGGCACCAACGTCATCAACCTACCACCAGTACTACAACAAATACTACCCCACCGTTTCCAAATGCTACTACCACCTTAACCTGAACCAACATCACTACCACTAACTCCACTACCATCATCATATACACCACTTACCCTTTACTAACTCACCCTGCACCCATCACCATCATTAACACAGTTACCGCTTTTAAACCGAGCTATTACCCATACTGTAATACCACCAACACCACAAATCCACCACTACCATCAACGCCACCATTAACGCCCACGGCTAAATCTCCACCCCGCCACCTTCGGTGAGTATAACACCCACCAGAAACTCAGTTTTGTCTATTATTGTCCGTCTCCTCCACCACCGAATACCATCGTGCCATCACAGCTATCACCGCCACCTTCACAAACATTCACTACAAGCGTGACCCCTTATCCACACATACACCTTATCTCACACCACTATCATCACCATCACCATCATCAACACCATCGCCACCACCACCACACCACCACCATGACGATCATCTACTCGACCACTACCACCATCACCACCAACACTGCCACCACCACCGCCATCAGCATCACCAGTGCCACTATCATCACAACCGCTAAAACCTCCACAGCCACAACCACCACCAACAGTAACAACATAACGCCACCGTACCCACGACCACGACCACGACCACGACCACGACCACGACCACGACCACGACCACCACCACCACCACCCCAACCAGCTCCACCATAACTCAGCGCCACCACCTATCACCATCAACACCACCATCACCACCATCACCACCAACACTGGCAACACTTCCACCACCGCCAGCACCTCCACTACTACCATCAACCACCACCAACAGCAACACAAGCAGCAACACCACCATCGGGACCAATATTCCCCACCAACACACCAACGCCACCATAACCTCCCAACCACTACCACTACCACCACCACCTCCGTCATCATCACCACCATCAACATCAATACCACCTCCACCACCATCACTGCCCTCAACATCAATGTCACCTCCGCCACACCACTACCACCACAGCCACGACCACCACCTCCACCATATTTACCTTAATTCTTAATCCTTCACATTACTATTCTTCGTTTTACCATTCTCTTTCGCTTGTATTGTTTTCATTCTCTATGTTTATATTATTTGTTTGTATTGTGTAGTTTGTGTTTATTATGTAATTTTTTTAGAAGTCGCCTCTTGTTTGTTTATTTGTATTAAATTTTGTTGTTATGCTTCTAGTTTCGTTGTCTGCGTTCATCCTGTTGTTTTTTGTTTTGTATTTGCCTTTGATTTATGTTGTTTGTGCGTTTGTGTTGATGTATTTATCGTTTACATTGTTTCCCATTGTACATTATTATGTAGCCTTATAGATAGATAGATAGAGATAGATAGATAGATAGATAGATAGATAGATAGATAGATAGATAGATGGGTAGTTAGGTAGGTAGCTACGTACGTATGTAGGTAGGTAGAGAGATAGATAGATGGTGGATGGATGGATAGATGGATAGATAGATGGGTAGGTAGGTAGATGTCTAGGTAGATAGGTAGATAGAGAGACAGGCAGACAGAAAGAAAGAAAGATAGATAGATAGATAGACAGATAGATAGATAGATAGATAGATAGATAGATAGATAGATAGGTAGATAGATAGATAGATAGATAGTGTATATAGTTGTTATTATGCAAAAGTGTCGTAAATCCAAAACGTTGCTTTTTGAGCAAACGAAAAAATAGTTTCACTATTCCATAGCAAAACCGTTGTACTACACTTTGACAATTTTTGATATCTTGGCATCTGAAGCAGCTGGAGATACAATAGTGTGACCAAAAGAACCGGCTATTACAAGCAAAAATAAATAATGAAAAAGAAGAAACGCATTTGGTCAAATTTGAACATACGGCAGTTTAACGTAATAGTAACGATATATATATATATATATATATATATATATATATATAGTATATGTAAATGTATGAATGAATTATCCTTGGTTTATAGTTAACATGGAAAATTCAATAAACAGTTACCAGGGTAGCAAAATTCACGCAAGTAACATTATTTTACACCGTTTATTCCCTGTACTTCAGTAGCTCTCAATCGGAGTTCATATGACCACTGAGGGTTCATATAAGATTTTTGGCGGTCTATACAAGAGAATAGTTAATTGGGGATTCACAATAGTATTTCAAGGGTCCCTAAAAATGCTGCTTTAGATTATTGCACTGGTATGTACAGCAAGAAACGGCTCGGTTTCTTTCTCTAACGTTTTACATAATAGGCGCAAAAGCGGCTGTGAGGTAAGTAGCTTGCTTACGAACCACATGGTTCCGGGTTCAGTCTCGCTGCGTGGCACCTTGGGCAAGTGTATTCTACAATAGCCTGGGGCCGACCAAAGCCTTGTGAGTAGATTTGGTTGACGGAAACTGAAAGAAGCCCGTCGTATATATGTATATATATATATGTATGTGTATATATATATTATATATACATGTATGTGTGTGTATATGTTTGTGTGTCCGTGTTTGTCCCCCCCACCATCGCTGTCTATGTGTGTCTGTGTTTACCTCCCAGTAACTTAGTTGTTCGGCAAAAAGAGACTGATAGAATAAGTACTAGGCATACAAAGAATAAGTCCTGGGGTCGATTTGCTCGACTAGAGGCGGTGCTCCAGTATGGCCGCAGTGAAATGACTGAAACATGTAAAAAAGAGTAAAAAACGTACTGAGTTCAATTCAAGGAGACGCGTTGTGTTTTTGAGCAAGGAACTTTATTTCATGTTGCTTCAGTCCACTCAGTAGTGAAAGACGAGTTGTACCTGGAATTCAAAGGGTCAACCTTGTCCCATTCCGTGTCACGCCGAATCTCCCTGAGAACTACGTTAATGGTACGGCATGTCTGTGGAATACTCAACCACTTGCACGTCAATTTCACGAGCAGGATGTTCAATTGATCGGATCAACTTCAAAACCTTGTCATCGTAACCGACGGAGTGCCAGTTATATATATATATATGTATATATTGTATATGTATAATATATATCTATATATATATATATATATATATATTATAATATATATATATATATATATATATATAAAATATTATTAGAGACAAAACCACTATTTTGCAAAACAAACAAGGAAAGACTTAATCAATACATAAAATTTTAATAAATAGTCAAAAAAACCGCCACTACAATCGTTTCTTGTCTTGTCTTCAGGTGGACTTCCAATAATTCAGTGTCAAATTATGAAGTCATAATTTGACACTGAATTATTGGAAGTCCACCTGAAGATTGTCGATCAAGACAAGAAACGATTGTAGTGGCGGTTTTTTTGACTATTTATTAAAATTTTATGTATTGATTAAGTCTTTCCTTGTTTGTTTTGCAAAATAGTGGTTTTGTCTCTATAATATTTTATAATATTTTACTATAAAATCGATTTAATCCTAAATCTGATTTTTTCCCTGTAAATTTGGATTTATTCCCTAATTTTATTATATATATATAGATTATATATATATATATATATAATATATATATATATATATATATACTCAATCCAAACAAGGGCAAGCAAGAAAAAAAACAACTCGAGGACATGTTACAAGTACTATGTTATTGGACAAGAGGGGATGCATTTCCAGTAGACAAAATATAGGTAAATTTGTTGTTGAGAATACACCTAAATTTGGAAAAATGTAATTGTTTAAAATTAATTCTGTTTTTAGCAATTACAAGTTTTTCAAATTTATGTGCATTTTCAACACCAAATTTGCCTATATATATATATATATATATATATATATATATGTATGTGTTGTGTGTGTGTGTGTGTGTGTATGTATTATATATATATATAATTCTGGTACATTTATATATACATTTGATTGTGTATGTGTGTATATACCCTTGCATGCATGCATTCTATTCTAGGCACAAGACTGAAATTTTTGGGGGAGTGGGACTAGTCGATTAGATCGACCCCAGTACGCAACTGGTACTTAATTTATCTACCCCGAAAGGAGTGAAAAGCAAAGTCGACCTCGGCGGAATTTGCACGTAGAACGTAACAGCAGACAAAATACCTATTTCTTTATTACCCACAAGGGGCTAAACACAGAGGGGACAAACAAGGACAGACATAGGTATTAAGTCGATTACATCGGCCCCAGTGCGTAACTGGTACTTAATTAATCGACCCCGAAAGGATGAAAGGCAAAGTCGACCTCGGCGGAATTTGAACTCAGAACGTAGCGGCAGACGAAATACGGCAGACAAAATACCGCTAAGCATTTCGCCCGGTGTACTAACGATTCTGCCAGATCACCGCTTTACGGAAACTGGTGTATTGAAATGTTGCTGACATTAGAAGTAGTGTACATGAATAAGTATTAAGAGTCACACACCGTGTCACGCTGAATCTCCCCAAGAATTACTAGGCGTAGGAGTGGCTGTGTGGTAAGTAGCTTGCCTAAGGCAGCAAGCTGGCAGAATCGTTAGCACTCCGGGCGAAATGCTTAGCAGTATTTCGTCTGCCGCTACGTTCTGAGTTCAAATTCCGCCGATGTCGACTTTGCTTTTCATCTTTCGGGGTCGATTAAATAAGTACCAGTTACGTCGATATAATCCGTTTGTCTGTCCTTGTTTGTCCTCTCTGTGTTTAGCCCCTTGTGGGTAGTAAAGAAATAGATAAGTAGCTTGCTTACCAACCACATGGTTCCGGGTTCAGTCCCACTGCGTGGAACCTTGGGCAAGTGTCTTCTACTATAGTCTCGGGCCGACCAAAGCCTTGTGAGTGGATTTGGTGAACGGAAACTGAAAGAAGCCCGTTGTATATATGTATATATACATATATGCATGTGTCTGTATATGTTTGTGTGTCTGTGTTTGCCCCCCACCAACATCGCTTGACAACCGATGCTTGTGTGTTTACGTCCCCGCAACTTAAGCGGTTCGGCAAAAGGAGCCTGGTAGAATACCTACTAGTCTTACAAATATAAGTCCTGGGGGTCGATTTGCTCGACTAAAAGTGGTGCTCCAGCATGGTCGCAGTCAAATGACTGAGACAAGTAAAAGAGTCAAATAAGTATATTTCAACAAACACTGACATGTTAAAATATGTCTGTCTTAAAACGCACATGGTATACATATCAC
>NW_021832975.1:27500-52500 GCF_006345805.1 Octopus sinensis
TGACATCGCCAGAACAGACATTCTTTCCTAAACGAATCCACATATTTCTTGTCATAAAAGGGAATGTACCTTTATAAGAGTCACGTTTTGTACACTGAAAATAACAGAAACCGGTTTGGTGACATTTATTTGCTAATCCCGACGGATATAAACGACAGGAAGTAAAGTGGCTCAGAATGGCTGTGTTCAGCTCTTTTTACTATATAACAAAATACACTGTGTGTAGTCGAAGGGGGTGGGATGTATATCTGTCTGCCTGTCTGTCTGTCTGTTTCTTTTTTCTTTCGCTCTCGCCCTCTCTCTCTGTCTCTTTCTGTCAATACATAAATGCGTGTGTATATCTGTGGATATGTGCACATTAGAATGAAGTGCAAGTGTGTGTTAGGGTGTGAATGTATGTATACATATATAGGCATATATATCTATATGTCTGTCTGTCTATCTATCTATCTATCTATCTATCTATCTATCTATCTATCTATCTATCTATCTATCTATCTATCTATCTATCTATCTATCTATCATCTATCTATCTAATTATCTATCTATGTGTTTGTCTGTCTATATTTCTCTCTGTTTGTCTGTCTGTCTGCCTGTTTGACTTTCTCTCTGTCTGTCTGTCTATCTATCTATCTATCTATCTATCTATCCATCTATCTATCTATTATCTATCTATCCTGAAGCCACCTTGAGCATAATCCAATGAACGCGGGAAAATTTAAAACAGAGAGTTACTTACTTGCAAATAAATGTGTCAACATATGACATTATTGACCGAGGTTACCGTGGTCTTTTCCGTAGGCTTTTCTTTCCACGGATAAACCTTATCTGTCTCCCCTTTTAAACTTTACATCATGACATTTCTGTGATACACGATTCCTAGTGATCGTTTTTTTTTTTTTTATACGATCCCTTTTGATCGATAACCTACACACAGTTTTATTTTTCTCCCCAAAAAGAAAAGCTCTACTTTGTAATTTGTTCCCTCTGTGTTCAGCCCTGTGTGACTAATAAAGAAACATATCTTATCTTTTTTCCATTTTAGGCCTTAGACTGCGGCCATACTGGGGCATCGCCTTGAAGAACTTTCACCCCTATGAATCTACCCTAGTACTTATCTGTGTGAAGCCTAGTACTCATTCTTTCAGTTTCTTTTTTGCCGAACTGCTAAGTTACAGAGACGTAAGCAAACACACACACACACACACACACACACACACACACACACACACACATACACACACACACACACGCGCACAATGGGCCTCCGTCCGTTTTCGTCTTCCAAATCCACCCATAAGGCTGTGGTCAACCCGAGGTTATAGCAGAAGGCAACTACCTAAGGTATAACGCACTTGGATCGAGCCCGGGACCATCTGGTTGAAAAGCGATATATATGTTTGTGTGTGTGTGCGTGTGCGCGCGCGCGCACGCTTGTGTCTGTGTATGCTTGTGTGTATGTATTTGTGTGTCTTTGTGTAAGTGTGTGTGTGTGTATGTATGTATATATGTATGTATGTGTGTATGCATAAGCATGTACGTATGTATATGTATGTATGTATAAATGTATGTATGTATATGCATGTATGTATGTATCTATGTAAATGCATGTAACTATGCATGTTTGTATGTATGTATATGCATGCATGTATGTATGCATGCATGTGTATGTATGTATGTATGTATGTATGTATGTATGTATGTAAGTGAGTGTGTATGACGTCACTGGAATCACACACCCCAAAACCAACACAAATTTGGAGTGACTCGCTATTCTAGGACACGTCTTACACCCTTTACAGGTGTCCACTGTGCATTGAGCAACAGTCAGGAGTGTTTACATCCACTTAACTTAGATGTTCGGCAAAAAGTAACCGAGAGAATAAGCACAAGGCTTAAAAACATTAGTACCGTGTTCGACTAAAATCCAAGGTGCGTGCCCCAGTATGGCCGTGGTGCAATGACTGAAACAAATAAAGACAAGAATAAAATGAGTAAAAAGAAACATACATACATACATACATACATACATACATACATATATATATATATATATATATATATATATATATATAATATATATATATAACATAAGAGGGATCAGCCATCTGAATGTGGCTAGGGTCAGGGCGGGGTGGTGGGGGTGTTACTGATGCATTTTGCCCCAGGCGAACATCGACGTCACCAGAAGAGCTGACACCATCTCGGTGTCCTTGCCAGCCAGCAAAGGGAGATCAGCCTCCCCGAAGATACGGATACTACACACGGACCGGTTTCGAGGTTATTGTCTCTTGTCGTGACGTCGATGTTCGCCTGGGGCTAAATGCATCAGTAACACCCCCACCACCCCGCCCTGACCCTAGCCACATTCAGATGGCTGATCCCTCTTATGTTATAGAGCAGTTACTGTTTATATCTCGCCCAGAGATTTATTATTGTTTTCGAACAGATTTTCTACGCCAGTGACTGTGGTTACTGTGAAAATCTATATATATCCAGCCGGTAGAGGGAGTCCCTCAACGAAGAGCGGTGCTTACCATACGTTGACAAGAGGCAATAACCTCGAAACCGGTCCGTGTGTAGTATCCGTATCTTCGGGGAGGCTGATCTCCCTTTGCTGGCTGGCAAGGACACCGAGATGGTGTCAGCTCTTCTGGTGACGTCGATGTTCGCCTGGGGCTAAATGCATCAGTAACACCCCCACCACCCCGCCCTGACCCTAGCCACATTCAGATGGCTGATCCCTCTTATGTTATAGAGCAGTTACTGTTTATATCTCGCCCAGAGATTTATTATTGTTTATATATATATATATATCATATACCCCTATGATTTTTCAGATGGCCTGATAACCGAAGAGATGGTTTTGTGGATTTCCACCTCGGCATCCGAAACTCAGAGTTTTATCTTGGCTATTGAATGATTGTCACATATTATTTTACTGATAAATTTCCTCTATTTACATAATATTGAGGTCTCTTTCTTTCTTTTGTTATCTTATCGTTTTTACCAATAGGTAAAGTTCCTTCTTTTTAGTGTTTCCAAATCGAAATTAAGAAATTTTGAGCTGACGAAAGAAATGCTGATTTTATTTGGCTAATCTTGAAACGTTGACGTACTCAAACGATCTATGTACTTGTGATATTTTTCTGTATTTACCCCCAAACCTTCGTGAGCTGTCTGGAGTAAACATTATCTGAGAGAAATTTTCTTTAAGTAGTAGAAATGCTAAGAAAAAATTTTTTTGGCTGCTATTTCTACTAAGTTCAGTATGTGGCAAAGTAATTTATTTTACTAAGCCCTAATTATATAATATATATATATATATATATATATATATATATGTAGGATCATGTGTGGTAAGTAGCTTGGTTACCAACCACATGGTTCCAAGTTCAACCCCACTGTGTCGCACTTTGGCCAAGTATCTTCTACTACAGCCTCGGGCCGGTCAAAGCCTTGTAAGTGGATTTGGCAGACGGAAACTGAAAGCAGAGAAAGATAAAAGAATGAATAAGAGAGAAAAGAAGGAGGAGAGGGATATCAGGGAGAGAGATAGGAAGGGAGAGAGAGAGAGAGAAAAGAAAGAAGGGGGAGAGAAAGAAAGGGAGATGTAAAGGAAAGGAGAGAAAGAAAGAAAGAATGAGATAAATAAAGAGGCAGATACAGACAAATATGAAGAGGAGGAAAAAGAGAAAGAAAGAAATGCAAGTCTAAAAGAGAGAAAAGAAAGCACGCGCAGATACATATATATATTAGTAAGTAGCTTTCTTACCAACCATCAGGTTCCGGGTTCAATCCCACTACGTCGCACCTCGAGCAAGTGTCTTCTACTATAAATAAGCCTCAGGCCGAACAAAGCCTTGTGAGTGGATTTGGTAGACGGAAACTGAAAGAAGACCATCGTATATATGTATATATATATATATATATATATATATATATTTGAGTAGTTGAATGAATTATCTTGTTATGGATAATTCGGTTAACCGATACCTGGGTAGCAAATTCACATCAGAGAAGACACGTTTGAAGTTACGTGCTTTCGTGTGGAAATTTGTATGTCTTTTTTTTAAATATAAATATATGAAAGAATGGAGTTGAACGACGAATTAACAAAATTCCTTTCGTTAATTCGTCGTTCAAATCCATTCTTTCATATATATATATACCCGTCTGTCTCTTATGTTCGTCCCTTCGTGTATTTCACGTTATTTATATATGTAAAGGTTTATATTATTATTTATTATTATATATATATATATATATGTGTGTGTGTGTATGTGTGTGTGCGTGTGTGTGTGTGTCTTACAAATAAAGTGGTGAATGTGTGTGAGTATGTATATGTGTGTGTGCTTTCTTCTTTCTTCATTTTGATCTGCTTTTCTTTCTTTTATCTTTTTCCTTCTTTTCTTGTTCTCTATGCCATATTATCTGCCTCCTTATTTATCCCATTCTCTCTCTCTCTCTTCCTTCGTTTGCCTCTCTCTTTTTTTCTTTTCTCTCTCCTCCTTCCTTTCTCGCTCTCCTCCTTCCTTTCTCGCTCTCCTCCTTCCTTTCTCTCTCTCCTCCTTCCTTTCTCTCTCTCCTCCTTCCTTTCTCTCTCTCATCCTTCCTTTCTCTCTCTCTCTCTCTCTCACTCAATTCCTTTATCTTTCTCTCCCTTCCTTTCTCTATCTCCCTCACTTTCTCTCTCTTTCACTCTTCCTCTCTCTCACTGTCTTCCTCTCTCTCGCTGTCTTCCTATCTCTCTGTCTTCCTCTCTCTGTCTTCCTCTCTCTCTGTCTTCCTCTCTCTCACTGTCTTCCTCTCTCTGTCTTCCACTCTCTCATCATAGCTATTTTCGCCTCCACGAGATCGGCTCACCAACCTGGCTTTCTGATAGCCTTCACATCAGACAGTCCGAGTGACTGACAACCTGTCCGCCAGATCGCCAGACCGCCAGACCGCCAGTCCGCCCTTCGGCCGCCCGTCGGCTCGTCGGCCCGCCCGTCCGCCCGTCGGCTCGTCGGCCCGCCCGTCCGCCCGCCCGTCCGCCCGTCCGCCCGCCCGCCCGTCCGCCCGTCCGTTCGTCCGCCCGCCCGTCCGCCCGTCCGCTCGTCCGCCCGTCCGCCCGTCCGCTCGTCCGCCCGTCCGCCCGTCCGCTCGTCCGCCCGTCCGCCCGTCCGCTCGTCCGCTCGTCCGCTCGTCCGCCCGTCCGCCCGTCCGCCCGTCCGCCCGTCCGCCCGTCCGCCCGTCCGCTCGTCCGCCCGTCCGCCCGTCCGCTCGTCCGCCCGTCCGCCCGTCCGCTCGTCCGCCCATCCGCTTGTCTGCCCGCCCATCCGCCCGTCCGCTCGTCCGCCCGTCCGCTCGTCCGCACGTCCGCCCGTCCGCACGTCCGCCCGTCCGCCCGTCCGCCCGTCCGCCCGTCCGCCCGCCCGCTCGTCCGCCCGTCCGCTCGTCCGCCTACCTGCATCACTGGCTGGCTGTCCGGCTGGCTGCCCGGTGTCTGCCCGGCTGGTTGCCCGGCTGGCTGCCCGGGAGGTTGCCCGGCTGGCTGCCCGGCTTCCTAGCTGCCCGGTATCCTAGCTGCCCGGCTTCCTAGCTGCCCGGCTGGCTGTCCGGCTTCCTAGCTGCCCAGCTGGCTGCCCGGCTTCCTAGCTGCCCGGCTTCCTAGCTGCCCGGCTTCCTAGCTGCCCGGCTTCCTAGCTGCCCGGCTTCTTAGCTGCCCGGCTTCTTAGCTGCCCGGCTACCCAGCTACCCGGCTGCCCGGCTGCCTGGCTGCCCGGCTGCCTGGCTGCCGGCTGCCTGGCTGCCCGGCTGCCCGGCTGCCTAGCTGCCCGGCTGCCCGGCTGCCTGGCTGCCTGGCTGCCTGGCTGCCTGGCCGCCTGCCTGGCTGCCTGGCTGCCTGCCTGGCTGCTTGTCAGAGCGCCTGTGCCGTTCTGCTGCTTGCAGTAAGTAAGCACTGCAGTAATTCTGTTCTGCTATATGCAGCAGGAACTCATCAAGTACTGCTGCAAGATTGTAAATTCTTTCAGGTTAGCGACATCAGATCCAGATGTTAAAGTACAACGGAATGTATTTGCTGTTTATCACCGATGTGCATGCATGCATCTTTCCATTCCATTCTCTCTTTGCTTGCTGTTTGTTGTTGTCACATAAAATAACGCTAATAATAATAATAATAATAATAATAGTAATAATAATAGTAATAATAATAATAATAATAATGATGATGATGTTGATGATGATGATGATGATGTTAAAATCAGTTTATCTTTTTTTAATCATCGTCATCATCATCATCAACACCGCCACCATCACCGTCATTTTCGTCGTCGTCGTCGTCGTCGTCTTCATAGTATCATCGTCATCATTATCATTATTATCGTCATCGTCATCATCATCATCACCACCACCACCATCAATGTCATCGCCGTCATCAACGTCGTCATCGTCGTCATCGTCGTCGTCATTATCATCACCATCATCATCATCATCATCATCATCATCACAAACACCGCGCCGCCGCCACCACATTATTGTTGTTGTTGTTATCGTTGTTGTCTTCGTTTATCATCGTCGTCACCACCGCCATCATCATCATCATCATCATCATCATCATCACCATCATCATCATCATCATCATCATCATCATCATCATCATCATCATCATCATCATCATCATCATCATCATCATCATCATCATTGAATCGCTGTTATTCTCATTAACAATATTACCAACAACAGCAGCAGCAGCAGCAGCAGCAGCAGCAGCAGCAGCAGCAGCAGCAGCGGCGGCAACAGCAGTTGCAGGAACTCAACACCTCGACCATCACCTCGACCACGAACACCACCACCACCACGATCTCCCGCCGCTCCCCCTCCCCCACCACCACCACGATCTCCCGCCGCTCCCCCTCCCCCACCACCACCACGATCTCCCGCCGCTCCCCATCCCCCACCACCACCAATATCGCTTCTGCGAGATAACTTACCACCAATAATACTATCGCACCGCTTCGCAATGATTGCCGCCGCCACCACCATCACCACCAGCACCACCACGAGCACCACCACCAGCACCACCACGAGCACCACCACCAGCACCACCAACACACCACCACCACCACCGCGACCTCCGCCGCCGCCGCCGCCGCCATCTTAGCTTCGCTCATTCTTCAGCGTCGTAATCTTTACGGTGTATTTACTGTTTGTTAGAGTCAATCGACGTGTCACCATCGCTATTGTTGTTCATCGATGATGGTGATGATGATGATGATGATGATGATGATGATGATCACCATTCTCATCATCATCATCATCATCATCATCATCATCTGCAACAGCAACAACTGCAGCAGCACCATCCGGCAGCAGCACGGGCAACCGCAGCAGTAGAAGTACAAGCAGGGACAGCAGCTGTACCATCACAACAAACGCAGCTGTTAACTACAACCAAACACCTCCACCACCACTATCACCACCACCAATACCACCAACACCACCAATACCATCATATCATCATCATCATCATCATCATCATCATCATCATCATCATCACCACCACCACCAATACCATCATCATCATCATCATCATCATCATCTCATCATCATCCTCATCATCATCATCATCATCATCATCATCATCATCTCATCACCAACAACACCAATACCATCATCATCATCATATCATCATCATCATCATCATCATCATCACCACCCCCACCACACCAACACCAGCATCACCAATACCACCAACACCACCAATACCATCATCATCATCATCATCATCATCATCATCATCATCATCATCATCATCATCACCACCACCACCAACACCAGCATCACCAATACCACCAACACCACCAATACCATCATCATCATCATCATCATCATCATCATATCATCATCATCACCACCACCACCAACACCAGCATCACCAATACCACCAACACCACCAATACCATCATCATCATCATCATCATCATCATCATAATCATCATCACCACCACCACCAACACCAGCATCACCAATACCACCAACACCACCAATACCATCATCATCATCATATCATCATATCATCATCATCATCACCACCACCACCAACACCAGCATCACCAATACCACCAACACCACCAATACCATCATCATCATCATCATCACATCATCATTCATCATCATCACCACCACCACCAACACCAGCATCACCATACCACCAACACCACCAATACCATCATCATCATCATCATCATCATCATCATCATCATCATCACCACCACCACCAACACCAGCATCACCAATACCACCAACACCACCAATACCATCATCATCATCATCATCATCATCACATCATCATCATCATCATCACCACCAACACCACCAATACCATCATCATCATCATCATCATCATCATCATCATCATCATCATCACCACCACCACCAACACCAGCATCACCAATACCACCAACACCACCAATACCATCATCATCATCATCATCATCATCATCATCATCATCATCATCACCACCACCACCAACACCAGCATCACCAATACCACCAACACCACCAATACCATCATCATCATCATCATCATCATCATCATCATCATCACCACCACCACCAACACCAGCATCACCAATACCACCAACACCACCAATACCATCATCATCATCATCATCATCATCATCATCATCATATCATCACCACCACCACCAACACCAGCATCACCAATACCACCAACACCACCAATACCATCATCATCCTCATCATCATCATCATCATCATCATCATCATCACCACCACCACCAACACCAGCATCACCAATACACCAACACCACCAATACCATCATCATCATCATCATCATCATCATCATCACCACCACCACCAATACCATCATCACCTCCACGACCACGACTTCCACGATCCACCGACATCTGGTTCATTATAAAAAAAAAACTCTTATCTATTAATAAACTCTCCGGGGTTTTTTCTACTCTAGTTCATCACCATGATGATGATGATCATCATCGTTGTCATCGTCGTCGTCGTCATCGTCGCCGTCGTGGTCGTCGACGTTGTCGTAGTCACAGTCGTCTGTCGTTTCATACTGAGTTTTCATCTTTTTCCACATACATACATACATACATGCATACATACATACATACATACATGCATACATACATGCAAAAATATCCAGTTGTTGATACTAAAATTCCTATGAAGGAACTTTGGATCTAGGTTAGAAACCGGTTCTTTCTCTATTGGCGAGAAATCTTGAAATATACTGAATAATGATGCAGGAGTGGTTGTGTGGTAAGTAGCTCGCTAACCACTGAACTGTTCGGACGTGTTATTTTGCTGCTCCAGATGAGCGTTGTTTCAACGTGAATTGTTGAACTTTCGACTCGACTAAAGGTAGGAATTTTGTATTTTTGCGAGCGAAGTGAAGTTTTATTACTTGCATGAATGTTTTTTTAGCATTTAATATTTTTTAGCAGATAATAGGGCTCCACTTTGCTCCAGATATAATTTTTCTGCCTGTGTCGAGTGGAAAGAAAATTGTATTGATGTCGCGTTGTTTCAACGTGAATTGTTGAACGTTCGAATCGACTACGGGTAGGCGTTTTATGTTTTTGCGAGTTTAGTGAAGTTTTATTACTTGCATGAATGTTTTTTTAGCATTTAATATTTTTTAGCAAATAATAAGGCTCCACTTTGCTCCAGATATAATTTTTCTGCCTGTGTCGAGTGAAAAGAAATTGTATTTTTGAAGCGGCATAGTCCGTCTGAAAAAATTATTGTTGAAATTGTCGTTGTGCTGTCCACGGATTACCAAGGATTATTTACCAAGGGTTTTACCAACAGTGCATTTGGCCTGGATTACAATTTTTGGCCGAAGAAGTGGAAAAAAAAAAAAAAAAAAGAACTGAATTCCTTTGTCTGAATTGAACTCTCTTTCTCTGTCTATTATTTATTTGTAAAAACTTTTTTGAACTGCCATTTTTAATTTTATTTCTTCCCTTCTGTTGCATTTTTTCATTCTCCTTTCTGTGGCGAATTTTAGTTTATCATTTTGAACTGTTGTATTTTACGTTATGGCAAAGGCAAAGAATTTCACTGTGTGGGAATTAACACCTCCCAAAAAATATTTGCACGAACTCGAGGAAAAGACCGTGGTGTTGAGGACATATTCAAAGTCACTCGACACCATAATGTTTTTCCGAGGACCACCATTGTGAACGAGCTGGCAGACTATATGCCAGCCGTTAAACATATTCAACGGGGAGTCAAATACGCAACGGTATGGTTGCTATTTGACTCCGCTGAAGCAGCTTGCAAATTTGCAAGCCAGCCCATTGAGGGCGATGAGATTCTGTTTCTCCCCAGTTACAAGGGGGAAAAATTGTTACGTTTATGGGTCTGTGGCCTGCCACCCAGCTTTGAGCCCGAGTGGGTGGAAGATTCCATCCGCCGGGGTCTGAGCGGTGGTAGCGCCAAGATCCTGAAGGTGAAAATGCAGCCTGCGGCTAACTGGGAAGGAGGAAAGGCTACTTTGACTCTGTGGACCCAGTCGGCCAAGGAGTGGTTTGCCGGACTTCCTGAAGATGGCCGGGTCCAAGTATCCGGTGATGCTAGAGGGACGCGCCCCCAAGTGTCACCTGTGTTCGGAGACCGGCCACATTAAGAGAAATGCCCCAGGGACCAAAGTAGGATCCTGGAGAAGTTGATATCGGAGCCTCTCCCTGCCCCACCAATAGAGGGAGAGAAACAGAACGAGGAAGCGGAGACTTCCTTAACGAGAAAACGAAAAGTGGGGAACAATGGTGACCCACTAAAAGACCAGGAAGCTACGGGAGACAGAGTGGATCCGGCGTGTGCAACACCGGAACCTCAACCTCCCGTGGCCCACGGTAAAAAGAAAAAAAGAAAGAAGAGAAACGGAACGCCGCCAGCGGATTGTAACACGCAGACGGCGTCTCCAATGTCTCCTCCGCCGTTTGTGATTGTGTGGCCGGAGAAATATTATGTAGTCCTCTTCTACAAAGGAGGAACAATAGAAGATGAAATAGGTAAAATGAGGAAGAGAAACCAATGGGAGGGACTCCGGTCCTGCATGGAGTGTCCCGAGTGGCCTTCGCAGCTGGCTGCGGAGGTCCTACTCCATGACGATCGGTGCAGGTTCGTGAAATCTTTCCCAGAGGACTCCTATCAAATTATACCTGTATGCGGGGGCCTGACGACGAACGATTGCGTCAATAAAGCAAGAGCGTTCATCGGTCGGGTAACGTGAACCTGTATTTGTGTTATATTGTGATGGAGGTTTATTGCCTCTGGAAAAACTTTTGAAATTGTGATTTGTAAAATTTGGAATTTTTGTGAAATTATTGTATTTTTGTGAAATTTTGAAAATTTTGTAAAATTATTGAAAAAAGAACATTGTTTTAGAGAAGCGGGGGTCGGCGGGCGCTTTCGTCTTCTCCCATCACCATCTTCATTCCATCACCATCATTCATTAATGTCTATGTCCAGCCCGTAGCTACTATCTGTGTACTGCCCTTGTGGCAAATTAAATGAAATAAAGTAGCTTGCTAACCAACCACATGGTTCCGGGTTCAGTCCCACTGCGTGGCACCTTGGGCAAGTGTCTTCTATCATAGCCTTGGGCTAACCAAAGCCTTGTGAGTGGATTTGGTAGATGAAACTGAAAGAAGCCCGTCGTATATATGTATATATATGTATGTGTGGTTTGTGTGTCTGTGTTTGTCCCCCTAGCATTGCTTGACAACCGATGCTGGTGTGTTTATGTTCCCGTTTCTTAGCGGTTCGGCAAAAGACACCGATGGAATAAGTACTGGGCTTATAAAAGAATAAGTCCCGGGGTCGAGTTGCTCGAGTAAAGGCAGTGCTCCAGCATGGCCGCAGTCAAATGACTGAAACAAGTAAAAGAGTAAAAGAGTATATACATATATACATACATTAACTATTAACACTGTCGTGCAGATAAGCACGAATTGCTCTGAGACGTTATTCCTATTAATGCGCAACATGCAATCAGTTAACTATGTGATAACATGGTTAACGCAATGAGCTTTATAATAAGCTAACTAGGCATAACTGTGTAATTGCGATGTTCACTTCGCAACTGCATTCATCCAGGTTATCTATCTATCTATCTAAAAGATGGGTGAATGTAGCAAGGTTGGCACGTATGAATGACGAATCCACCTTGAGCATAATCCTATGAACCCGAAACAATTTAAAACAGAGTTACTTACTTGCAAATAAATGTGTTAACATGTGACATTATTGACTGTGGTTAACCTGGTCTTTTCCGTAGGCTTTTCTTTCCACGGATAAACCTTATCTGCTTCCCCTTTTACATTTTACATCACGACATTTCTGTGAAACACAATCCCTATTGAGCGTTTTTTTCTCTCTTTTTATGATCCCTTTTGATCGAAAACCTACCCCCTTTTTTTTTTTTGTTTCTTTTCTTTTTTTTCTCCCCAAAAAGAAAAGCTCTACTTTGTAATTTGTCCCCTCTGTGTTCAGCCCTGTGTGGCTAATAAAGAAACATGTCTGTCTGTCTGTCTGTCTGTCTGTCTGTCTGTCTGACTGACTGACTGACTGACTGACTGACTGACTGACTGACTGACTGACTGTGTATATATATATATATACACACACATACACAAGATATACAGGTGTCGTACAAAATCATCTTATATAACTATTTTTTTCCATTGGTAATATGACAAATTCCGAGCCGTTCTAATCTCTCTCTCTCTCTCTATATATATATGTGTGTTCATATGCATATACTTCCGTACCTCTCTGTGCTTCTTTTTATTGACATTTCATATTTAAATAAGTTTAAACGCGCGACTTATCTTATTTCGAAAGAGGACAAATTGTTTGAGCATGAATGGTTGGAGCTTCAGTCCCTAAAACGGCTGAATTGTTAAATATTTCGAGAAGTACTGTTTCTAAAATGATGTCGGTATTCCAAAATCGAGGTAAAACTAGCTGTGGCAAGCATAATTCTAAACGGATGGCAAAGGTTACTTAGAGGGTTTGCAGAATAGTGAAACGCCTTGCGTCTAAAAGCAATCGAACAACGGATGCAGAAATGCCAGCAGAGCTAAGCCACCACGGTACCAACCCCGTGGCAATGAAAACTGTATAACGAAGATGGTGAATAAGAGAAATGTGGAAACGATATACGATATACGACGTATATACGACTAGCAGCATAGCCCAGCGTTGCCCGGGTATGTAAGAACCCCTAGTAGGCAACGACTTGCGGCAGCAGCTGCGATTAGCAGAAGTATGCTAAGGTTATGTTGTCTGGTCATGTTTCCTCTCGTTGACTGCTTGAAGTGGCGGAATTTATAAATTTTTTTCAGAACTGAGGGAACCTTTCAAAATTTTCGCTGCGTTAGTTTTGAATTATGACATTGGGCTATGTGTGTGTCAAGTTTAATCAGAATCGGTTGAAAGCCGTGGTCAGGGTGAGGGTACAACCTGACAGACACACAGACAGACAACCTGCCTTTTATATATAGAGAAGATATACGACATGAGATGAAAATGAACTGGTAAGCGGCGATTTATTCTCCGTTATAAAATACAATGATTGCCATACAGGAATTAAATTAACAGGTTACAACAAAGAAGTTAGGCTGGACCGTTGATCTTGTTGATATAGCTGACGTGCTGTTTCGTGGTGTGTAGAAGTAGCCATTGGTCTGTTGGTCATGTGATGTTCATACACCAACGATTGTATGCAGGTGTCTGAAGATGAAAGAGGAGGCTGGCTGGTGTCAGATACATCGTTGTCAGAGATGAGTTGCGTGTGGTCAGTGGTGTGTGCCAGACATAGAGCAGTCGAGAACTGTCGTTCTTATAGAGACCAGCAGGATCCCCAGAGCTGGTGATTAATTTCCCGCGTAAGGAAAAACAAACTGTCGCACCAACACTAGTGGACAGCTGAAAACCGACCAATACAAAACAGCAAATTCGGCTAATCACAAGGTCATGTGATCTGCTGGAAAGAAAAGGCTTGTGGAGCCGATATCTAGGTATTTAAGCCTAAACAACCGTAACGAAAACATTTCACACATAATGACAGTGTAAATCACTTGTGATACAACTGTTAGTCATGAGTTCCATAAAACTAGATCCCAGGGGCGGATTGTGATTGTTGAACCTCTCCTGTCCCCCCATCAGCACTGACGACTGAAAAAACAGGTGTCTAGACGGTCAGAAGTGGTCAATGGCTCAGTGGATCAATGTCGTCTCTAACGAATCAGCATTAATCTTTTTCTTACTTCGGAGCGAATTTATGTCTGGAGACAGCCCAAAGGAATTTTACCCACCATGAAGCATGGTAACGGACCTGTGATAACTCGGGCTGCCATATCACAGAATCCTCTTGTTCCTTCAGTTGTTTTAATCGGAAGAGTTAATACCAAGCTGTTTTAAATCTCTGAGAGAGATGTATAGAGTAACAGTACCGAATAGTAAAGTTTATATGCCAATAGAATATGGCAGTCCTATAAAGGAAGATGTTTTCCGGGAAGAAAGGATGTTTTCCTGGGGCTAAAACAACTGTAACATCGTCCTTTATAGGACTACTACATTCTGTCGACATATAAACATTAGTATTAATACCAAGCATTATCTGTGTATTTTGTTTGCTTATGTCCGTCAAATGGTATAACCATTGCTACCTGATGATAGCGCAACGTACCAGAACAATAACCCCAACTCAAACGGTGGTGTTTTTTTTTATATTCAAATTTACTTACGGTTAATACTGAAAGATTTTGCCGTGCTGAAAGAGTGCAAGAAGTATACATTGGTTTTCTCAAGGATGATATGAATTTATTTGGATAATTTCTACTTCCATTCTTTAAGGACTCTTGATAGAAATATCTGAAACGAGTAACTGAAAGAAAATTTTCACATTAGACAACATAAACTTGGTATCAAAAACCAACACATAGGCAACGTAGCCCATTGGCTATACTAGCCACTGCCATCAACTCACGTGCAACGCAACATTTGACCACAGTTTTGCTCGCAGCACGTGATCATTACACTAATACGACCCAATGCAACGCAAGTCACAACGCTACTTCCACCACACTTCAGCAAAACATGATCTACCCACCTATTACATATCTAGAACTGAGATGAACACAGATGCATTCTTATGCTCTGTCCACTCTTTGAAAAGGAGTATTTTGTCCGAAATATCAAGTTATTAAATGTTATCAAAGTAAATATATTTCCTCAGTTGCATAACTGTGGTTCTACGTCACATACACACACACACACACACACACACACGCACGCACGCACGCACGCACGCACGCACGCACGCACGCACGCACGCACGCACGCACACATTTATATACATACAGTTATATACAAATATAAATACAAAAATATAGAATCAATAGGTGTGCGTGTATGCGCGTGTGTGAATGTATGTATATATTTATGTGTAAATGAGTATATATATTAACGCACACACACATATATATATATATATATATATATATGTGCGTGCACAAATACACACACATACATAAATATATACGCGCACATATACATATATACATGTATAATTCATGACGGCACCACTCATGTTACTAACACCCATACATAAACCCGACCCACATTCTCACAGACGTAAACATACACACATATACACGCACACGATCTTACACTTACACACACTTACGCAAACTCGCACATCCTAACGCATATATCTATATTACATATTGCAACAAAGCGAGGTATGCCAACATGTTTATCTTTAACAATGTGCTTATCATACACACACACACACGCACACACACACACACAACACACACACACACACACACACACACACACACACACCACGTATGTAAGCATACATATACGCACACACTTCTATACAAACAATTTATATATCATTCATATTTTTTCTGTCGATAAAACGTTATTATTGACTAAATTCGCTGTCTTTTTATTCTGTTTGCATAGCTGAACGCATCATTGCTGTTATTGTTATTATCAATCTTACTCTTTTTATTGTTGATCCTACTGTTATTGGTTAAATCAATGTTATTGGTATTGTTGTTGCTGTCGTTGTTAATGTCATTGTTGATTCATATTGATGTTGTGTTTCTTGTTGTTATCGTAATGTCTTTTTGTTCTTCTTTTCTATGTGGTACGATATAGTTTCCGAAACTTATCGAAAATCAACATCTATCTATCTATCTATCTATCTATCTATCTATCTATCTATCTATCTATCTATCTATCTATCTATCTATCTATCTATCTATCTATCAGTCTGTCTGTCCGCCCACCCATCCGTCCATCCGTCTGTCTGTCTGTCTGTCTGTCTGTCCAATCGAGCTTTATATATATATATATATATATATATATAGTTAATCCAAACAAGAAAGCACAAAAAACACAACAACGCGAGGACGTGGAACAAATATAGTATTATTGAACGCTCAGGAAAGAAGGAAAGAAGGAGTGTTTAACGTTTCGAGCGGAGCTCTTCGTCGGAAACATAGGAGATGGAAAGATCCAGAGATGGGAAGACAGAGGAAAAAAAATTCTTTTATACATTTCAGGCCTTTGGCTGTGGCTATGCTTGGGCACCACCAAATATATTTATTTATTTATATATGCATATGTGGTGTGTGTGTGTGTGTGTTAGTCTAATTTGTGTCATAAAAAGTGACGCCAACTTTATTGAATAAGGAGAACGGCGCATCCGTTCACAGTGACGAGTAAAACAATATATATTTTCTTAACTTAAAGACTTCACATTTCGTGTTACTTTCGTTTAGCCCTTTGGTAAAATATTAGGAATACTTGGTTATATGATGGGGCTTTCTTTACCACAAATATGTTGGGTCTCAACTGTATGTAAATATAACCTCGTGTGCCGTTGAATATAACTGCTTTTGTAATATTTTTATTTCTGCACTGATAATACTACACTTGTAAAACTACAACAGTATCATTTATAAATTATGCAGTTTTTGTTATTATTATTATTATTATCATTATTATTATCATTATCATTATCATTATTATTATTATTATTATTATTATTATTATTGTTATTATTATTATTATCATCACACTGGGCAACATGCTTAGCGGCATTTCGTCCGTCCTTACGCTCTGAATTAAAGGTCGAATTCACCTCTCATCCATGCGGTGAGGTGGGTCAATAAAAGAAGTAGCAGTTGACCATTGGGTCGATGTAATCGATTACTAACCCCCTCCTATTCCTGAAATTGCTGACTGTGTGCCAAAATTTGAAATTATTAACATTATGTTAACGATTCTGCTAGTTCGCCGCCTTAGTAATGATAATAATAATAATGATAATGATAATAATGGAAATAATAATCATAATAATGATAATGATAATGATAATAATAATAGTGAAAATGATACTGATGATAATAATAATAATAATAATAATAATAATGAAAATAGTAATAATGATGATGATGATGAGGATAATGATAATAGTAATAATGATGATAATAATAATAATAATAATTATTGTTATAATAATAATAATAATAATAAATATAATAATAATAATTATAATGATGATGATGATGATGACGATGATAATAATAATAATCGTTTCTACTAAAGGTAGAATAGTTATCACGTCTTGTGCCAAAATCTATTATTATTATTATTATTGCTATTATTATTATTATTATTATATTATTATTATTATTATTATTATTATTGATTGAGAGAGCAGTGTATACCATCAAAGTGACACTAGGGTAAAATATACGAAGCCCAGTATACCCATCATGACTATTCGTTTGATAAAGATACACCAGGCACATGCATCACAACCATACGTGCGCAACACGGTGATCTCATGATAACACTTCCAATCAGTTAAGATCAGAAGCCATGAGAGACACTGCCTGGTACTGCGGTGCATACGTACGTATTCAGAATTATATGAAATTTTAAAGAACGTAAATGTATTTGCAATGTGTATGCAGATATGTATGTACGTATATAATTGTATATTTTTGCATTTAAGCGTAATGTTTATTGGAACGAACATTAAAAAAAAAGATTTTACCAAAGCCTTATAAGGCTTTTTGTTTGTCTATCACCAACATTAGGATTAACGAAAATCCTTTTAAGAATATATTCTCTCACTATGTTTGCATTCAGTCACTCAAAGATTCCTTACTGATTCCCCATTGAAATGTATCTGGTGATTAAAAGATAATAATATTGACGGTTTTTAGATGGCTTGAAGCCACTAGCTTTACTGGTTAGATGTTGTGCTCTTATCGTTAGGATACGTTTCGATTCTCAGACAAAGTAGCACTTTGTATCTTTCTGAAAAAGCACTTCATTTCGCTTTACTCCACCCCATTCAGTTGAAGACGAGTTCAGAAGCAGTTGTTGGTTAATACTTCGATATATTGGCGACCCATCGAGGCGTTTACTGTCGTTCTCACAGTTAATTCGGTTAACCTCCTTCCGAGTGACTCAGCGACCCGGAAGCAGATTTTAAGGTCGTTCGAGTCAATATGAAATAAGGGCCACTCGACCTTCTATGGAAGGATAATCTCTGTCGTTTGGAGAATATAAAAAGCCTTTTTAATTTTGAACAAATTATCGGGATTTTTTCTGTAGTTTCAGCTCAGAGCTGCGGCCATGCCAATAACATTACAATTGCTGCTTATTGTAAAAAAGAATTTTCAACAAATAGGCGTAGGAGTGGCTGTGTGGTAAGTAGCTTGCTTACCAACCACATGGTTCCGGGTTCAGTCCCACTGCGTGGCACCTTGGATAAGTGTCTTCTACTATAGCCTCAGGCCGACCAAAGCCTTGTGAGTGGATTTGGTAGACGGAAACTGAAAGAAACCCGTCGTATGTATGTATATATATATATATATATATATATATAATAAAAACTTACTTGGAGAAATAAGAAAGTGACGCGAGGCGTCCAATCATATAATAACAATTTAACAAATAAAACATATGCATACATACCTACATATATGTACATACCTACATCTATATGTAATATACATGCATATATATATATATATATATATATATATATATATATATATATATATATATATGAGTACAGGACACCACAAATAAACGTAGAACACAACGAGAAACGAAAACATAAAATCAAACCAGGAAACGGCCTTTTTTTTTACAACGAAAAAACAGAGTACAAGACAAACAATACAAGGAATATTCCCCTTCATCAGCTGCCCCTGGTTCGACTCAATGCGTGTTTCGAAGGTAAGGGCAGAACACGATCCGACCGAAGCAGTCCTTCCTGCAAAATGAATTAAATAAAATTATTTTGCAGAGAGGTAAAAAAAAAAGACAAGAACAGGACGTAAAAGCAATACAAATAAATAAAAATACAGTACACATAAAGAATAAAAACAGGACAAGGAAACCAACAATAAGGGCTTTTTTAAGCCTAGACGGTGGAAAAATTCGTTGGAACGCAGTTCAGAAGATCGACTTGCTGGAGACAAGAAGAAAGTCGATGTTGACTTGTTGAAAGAGACCGATAGAATAAGTACTAGGCTACAAAGAATAAGTCCTGGGGTCGATTTGTTCGACTAAAGGCGGTGCTCCAGCATGGCCACAGTCAAATGACTGTAACAAGTAAAAGAGTAAATTGCTTGCTAAAATATTTCATCCATTGCATCTTATCGAATCGCTTCCCTTTCTCATATATATATATTTTTAGATAAAGTACTAAAAACATGAAAAGCATCAGGTATTTTCGCTGTTAAACATGAAAATATTTTGCTCTGTGGAGAATATTGTTTAGACAAATGTGTGATTCGTTTTCTAGTATATTTTAAGGCAATTTCAATGTACTTCTGAATCTTCATATTTAGATGTGTTTTGGAATACTTTTTCGTTACTCACTGACGCGCTGCACCTCCACTTCAATCGATTGTATGAACCAAAAGGTAAACCTTGGTGTTAGGATACAAGGAACTTCCATTTCTCAGAAAGCATACACACTCTGCGTTATGCATCCAATAGTATCTTCGACATTTTGCAAATACAAACGCTCATCTGATTATATATATATATATATATATATATATATATATATATATATATATATATAATATATATATATATATTATATGTATATTCACACACACATATATATATAAATATACACACATCTGTGTGTGTGTATGTTTCTGTGTTTAGTAAAGGAACAACTTAATACAGGCATTTACGCACACTCAGGCACACATATACACACGTACATGTGTTGAGGCGGGTACAATTATTTGTACATAAATCTGTATATATATGTGTATATTTATCTGTGTGTATACATATATATTTGTATTTATATGTGTGTGGGTATGTGTGTGTATGCTCACGCGCACATACACACACCCATGCACGCGCGCGCTCACACACACAACCTTAACAGAAAGTGTATGCGCACGAGCGCATACGAGTGTGTTTATATTTTATTGATTCTTCGACATTTTCTCAGATAAGAAATAAGAATACGGTTGTTTGTGTTGTTTCCATTATTGCCGTTCAGATAAGCATAATTAACTCCCTTGTCGGTGGAAAACTGTCAAACACAGAAGAAAAATTATTGAAGCCGCGTGTTTTATTTTGCCAGTTTTAACTCTGATGATGATATTTAATTGTTTTGCTGTCTTTTTTTTTGTTTTTGTTTGTTTTTAAATTTGTATGTTTACTACGGGAAAATAGAGACACTCGTGTATCAAACCGGAGAAAAGACGTCTTATGATGTATAACCGTCAGTTATTTCAAGAGACAAATATAAGAAGAGAAGAAAAAAAAAAATGGATCAAAACGAAGCAGCATAGCAAATGATGATACCACCATTTCCACCAAAAAGTATTTAAAGAAGACAAAAAAAATAAATAAAAATAAATAAAGACAAATAAATAAGATATATAAATACATAACAATAAACGTGTAGAAATCTCGGAGGATGGAGAGAATGACAATATCCTACACACAAACAAACAAACTAATAAACACAATAAATAAATAAATAAATAAATAAATAAAGATATAAATGTTTTTTTAGAACACTGCGCCAGAAGATATATTCTTTTGTGTTTTTGCTTTGGTTGTATTTGAATCAAACGGATTTAAGATGAGGACAATAAAAACTCTTTTTATTATAGGTACAAGGCCTGAGATTTTTAGGAGGAGGGTCCTACTCAATTATATCGATCCCGTTGCTCAGCTGCTACTTATTTTATCGACCCCGAAAGAATGAAAGGCAAAGTCGACTTCCGTAGAATTTGCACTCAGTACGTAAAGAGCCGGATGAAATATCACTAAGTAATTTAACCGGCGTGCTAACGTATCTGCCAAAACGCTGCCTTAATAATAATAATAGTAATAATAATAATAGTAATAATAATAATAATAATAATAATAGTATTAATAATAATAATAATAATAATGATAATGATAATAATAATAATAATAAATGCCCTGATGCAGTACCAGGCAGTGGCTCTCGTGGCTTCTGATCTTAACTGATTGGAAGTGTTATCATGTACATTGTTTTGTCTTGGTATAAAAGATGGGCTACAGCAGATATTCTGCTCAATACCACAGATTTGCTTGTCAGTTGTTTGACCTTAACCAGTTGACCATGTCCCTTAGTGGTTGACGATATGTGCATCTCTGTTCACGAGCAGAAGTAGTGGGGGAGCATCATAGCCGTGTGTTGAGAGTGATTCTTTGAGGTTTGAATAATTCATCTCTGGAAACATGGAAGTTTCGTTCAACATCCTTAAACAACCTTTATTCAGGGACCTTTTGAGCGGGATGGGTTACTTGACCAGAAGAAAATTCTACCTGGGCCTCACCTGCAAGCTCATGCGCTGTTAACCTTGGTATGAGAACACTATATCGCTCAAATATGGTTGTGATGCATGTGCCTGGTGTACCCTTATCAGATGGGTAGTCATCATGGGTATACTGGGCTTCGTATATTTTACCCTAGTGTCATTTTGATGGCATGCACTGCTCTCTCACTCAATAATAATAATAATAATAATAATAATAATAATAATAATAATGATTTCAAATTTTGGTACAAAAGCAGCAACTTCGGAGGAGGGAGTAAGTCGTATACCTCGTTCTTAGTGAACAACTGGTACTTACTTCATAGACCCAGAAAGGTTGAAAGGCAAAGTTGACCGCGGTGGAATTCGAACTCAAAATGTAAAGATGGACGATATGCCGCTAAGCAATTTAATCGGCATGCTAACCATTCTGTCAGCTCACCGTCTCAGAAATGATGATAATAATACTACCACCAACAACAACAACAAGAAGCTCTAATGCACGAAAATCTTTTTTCCTGACTATGTGCTGCTGAAATTAGAGAGCATCTGATATAACCATGCGTATTTTATGTCATCAAACACGATATTTATCTGGAAAAACAGAAATTTATTTAACCTGAGTCGGCCAAATATCAACGACCAGATAACTAACTATGCGGTAATCGCATTTTAAATCTTTTAGACAGATGTTACAACATCCTTTTTAATAGCTAAGGGTAGACATAATCTCTGTTTATAGTTTATATTCGTTGATAATGTGACAGGGGAGGGAGTTTGTTGGTGTATTTCACGCTTCAGTTTGTAACCTCTGGTCACTTGCAAAAGCCTCTGTTCGCTACTTATTTAGATGACAGGAGTTCATTTCAAATGATTTCTTTAAATAACCAACGGATAAATATTTCATTTCAAGCATCGTTAAATATATCGCAACACACACACACAGACACACACACACACACACACACAGACACACACATACACAGACACACACACACACAACCAGTCGATGCCATCCATATTCGAATTGAGGTTTATGCCTAGATAGATCCCATTGTTTGAAAACATCTAAAAGCGGAACTATAAGCTGGTTTGGAGCCCCAAGCTAACAAGCAGTGCGACTTGAGCTAAGTTTGCTTTTAACCCACCCCTCTTTATCATTTCACATAATTATAGTTAAATGAGAAGTAGCCAGTTCATTATTACAAGTCGTCAACTTGCATTACGATTTCACAATGCTTCAGTACGCCAAATTAGCTTCCCCTTATACTTTCTCAATCATATGCACGGAAAAAAAAAATTATCTCATGCATAGTAATTGGCGCACGGCTAGGGCTTCCGAACTGGGTATGGAACATTGTCGTTGTGGCGGCGGCGTACGTATGCATTGATTTAACTCACTGAGGCATGAAGTCCAATGAATATCATGTGTCCTACATGTGCACATGCAGTGTTACGCACACGTACATACATACTCCGTTACAGAAACACACATACGCACACACATGTATGTATATATATATATATATTTATTCTACATACATATGTTTATCTATATGTATATATACACACATGTATGTATGTATATATATATGTACATACATCTGCTTATGCATGTGAATATATGTAAATATATATGTGTATATATATGTGTATATATATTATATATATATATATATATATATATACATATTCATATACATAATGTATATATGTATATGTGTATCTATGTATACACACACATATACGCACATAAACACAAAACATTTATATATACATGTATGCTTCCAAACACATGCATATAATATTCAATACACCCAGTTACACACGTATATATATGTATATATATCACACGATCACGTGACCGACCAGTCTATCAAATATACTTACACATCGCTGGTCACAATGCGTTCGCATTGTTTTAGCCTTCGAATGACGTCACCCCGCTGGCTAAGCGAGCAGGCCAACAGAAGAAAGAGTGGGAGAAAGAGTGGTGAAAGGAGTACAGCAGGGATCACCACCCCCTGCCGGAGACTCGTGGAGCTTTTAGGTGTTTTCGCTCAATAAACACTCACAACGCCTGGTCTGGGAATCGAAACCGCGATCCTACGACCGCGAGTCCGCTGCCCAAACCACTGGGCCATTGCACCTCCACACACACACACACACACACATATATATTTATATTTATATATATATATATATGTGTGTGTGTGTGTGTGTGTTTATTTATGTGTACACACACACCACACACACACACACACACACACGTTGGAGTACTCTTTGACTTTTGTTTTAGGCAAATGATATTCAAACTGTAACTACGGTAAATATATTGTGTCACGGGAAGTGAAAAAAAAAAGCCGAATCCACCATTTATCACTCTTTATGTAGGAACGGTGTCTCGACTCTACATCTCCACGAAAAGGAAACAAACAATGCAGTGACAACGACTGAAAGCATACAGTCTCTTATTAATCGGTGGGAAGATCTTCATCTGAGTAACGTTGAAGCAACGTCTTGCCGACCATGAACGCGCCCTTCTTAAATACGCCAGTGTTGCTTTAAAAGAGGTCACAATACAGTCGACATGGTGTTTGTAAAACGCCGTCTTCATAAGTATTGGAAGCAGCATCAAGCTCTCTACGCAGCAATAGTCGACCTTACGAATGCAGGTGTTAATGATTGGACGTGGATAGTCATAGCTAGAGTTTATTACCATGTTGTTGGAATGTTTACAAGGGCAACTCACCCTCAGCATCATCATAATTTAAAACCCGTGTTCCATGCTGGCATAAGTTAAACGGTTTGACAAGGATCTAATGGGTCAAGGATTCCCTTGAACTCCTGTGCCTGTTTAGGCATGGTTTCTGTGGCTGGATGCCCTTCATAACGCCAACCGCTTCACAGTGTGTAAATCCTCTTCTCTGATGGTGGAAAGTGGAAGGCGATATTTCAAGTAACTAGAGCTATCAGACAAACTTGTGTGCTGTCCTCATGATTTTCAGCATGACGTTGTCTGTCATGTTGATTTACTTCTCTCAGGACATTTACGATAAATACAACAGACAGGTTGCACTGATAG
>NW_021832975.1:57500-59409 GCF_006345805.1 Octopus sinensis
TAACCCTAAAAACTCACCCTCCCGTTCATATCATTACGTAGATGCATCGGGGCCTCTGTAACTAACGGTTTCTGGGTGTTCTTGAATGACTTACAAACACCTATGCTGCAATTGTTTTTTTTTTAGTACACTATTTCAGATCAAGTCACTTGCTATGCAAGTACACCTCCGCAATTTTTTAAAAATCACTGTCGATAAATACCAGCAATGACCTTCTCAGACTCTCCAATATTTTAATTTCTAAACAGAAACAGAGGCAGGGAGCGGGGCTGCAAAAAATTCATAATTTCTCAAATTTTCTTTTTTATAGCGTATAAATGTATTTACGGGGAAAATATTGAACAACATCAATACATGCGAGAGTGATAAACAAACGAGGAGGGTTGTCTTTGGATATGCTAGAAACAACAGCCAAATCGCCCTTAAATCACTCACTTTTCACTCTGGAAATATTAACAATTTAAAAAAAAAAAATTACCGAAAATTTTCTTCCTATGTTTTTGAAGTGCAAAAGAAAATTGGCCAATGGAGTGGGATGATGCTAAACTTTTTTCATAAAAAGATGCAACAACCCACCCCACCATTTCGAAGGCTGTGGTTTAGAAAAAATAAGAAAATTTCCTGAAAATAATTTCCCCACAAATTTCTTTATAATCGTAATCTATGCAGTTTGAAAGGGATTTGTATAAATTTTCATTAAAAGATACCCGTCTTCCTGAAAGTTACGAGGGAAAAAGTCGGAAAAATTCTTTCTCATAAATCCCTTTATACTCTGAAGCCACGACATCCAAGCGGCATTTGTGGAAAATTTTGTTAAAAAGTATCCATTTTGCCGGATGTCACGAGGCAACAAAGTCGGTGGTGGGGTGTATACATCTGTAGTAATGCCTTTTATTTATACAATTTTTTTATTTTATGTTTCATTCATTGTTTGCAATGTTCTCTTCCCCCCTCTCTCCTACACACTGCTGAATTGAAGTTTCTATGTTCCTTCTCCATGTGTTGTTGGACTACCGTGATGTTTGTTTAAAAAAGAAAGATAATGAATGTGATAAAATAATGAAGGCAATATTTACTATTTACTAAGCAAGTGAGCACTATTATACAAAGAAATAATTCGACGTAAAACATAAAAGTTATTAGAAGTGGGAATCAAATGTTCCAAGGGGCTATATATTATATATATATATATATATTATATATATAATATATACTATATATATATGTAGGTCCCGGGTTGATTCGGGGTTACCCACAGTAAATAAGCTACTCAATACATAGTAGAGTAAAATTATTTATTATATAGAAGGAGCTTCTACAGGACTAGAACTGTTTCATTCAAGAGAAATCTTCAGGAAGCTAGTTAACAAGAATTGTATTGGCATTTATACATTTAGTATAAATGCCAATACAATTCTTGTTAACTAGCTTCCTGAAGATTTCTCTGAATGAAACAGTTCTAGTCCTGTAGACGCTCCTTCTATATAAATAGATATATATATAGATATATAGCTATATATATATATATATATGTATATATATATATGTATATATATAGTATATATATATATAATATATATATATATATATAATATATATTATATATATATATATCTATATATATATATATATATATATATAAATCGTGCCATTATGCAAAAGTGTCGTGGTCCAAACGTTGCTTCTTCAGAGAACGAAAGAATAGTTTCACCATTCTATTTTTTTCACATTAACAACAAGCACGAAGTTTTGTCAGTGAACAGGTCACGGTTTCAAAGCGACGAAAATATTTTGACACAAATGAAATTTAATTCTTGAAGTGAAACTAACGGTTTTTGTGTGTTTCTTAAATGGCTTACAAACAGCTTCAACGCTGCATTGTTTTTATTTCAGTACATAATCTTGGCTA
>NW_021832976.1:2500-12500 GCF_006345805.1 Octopus sinensis
GTGCGTGCAAAATAGTTTCGTCGCTCTGTGCGGATCTTGGACAGACTCTGCTGATGACACTTCCGTACTTGTAGAATTTGTACCGGAAGCGGCAATGCCATTCTGATAACACAACCAAGTCAAAATTTTTTTGAAATTTCCCGTAATTCTTGGAGCGGACCACCCGGTTGATTCTCATCGAAGTCAAGTGTTTCTGCCCACATATTTGTCTATATAGGCGTAGGAGTGGCTGTGTGGTAAGTAGCTTGCTTACCAACCACATGGTTCTGGGTTCAGTCCCACTGCGTGGCACCTTGGGCAAGTGCGCTCTACTGACCAAAGCCTGTGAGTGGATTTGGTAGACGGAAACTGAAAGAAGCCCGTCGTATATATGTATATATATATATATATATATATTATATATATATATATAATATATATATATATATATATATATATATATGTATGTGTGTGTCTGTGTTTGTCCCCCAACATCGCTTGACAGCTGGTTGTGTTTATGTCCCCGTAACTTAGCTGTTCGGCCAGAGAGACTCTTAGAATAAGAACTAGGCTTACAAAGAATTAACATCTCAATCTCTTTAAAGAGTAATACTACAAGAGTTTGTAACATAGAAAGAAAGCCAATAATTTTGAGGGGAAAAGGGTTAGTCGACAACATCTGCTCAACTACTGGATTAGTTCTTTATATTATCGAAAGGTAAAGTTGATCTGGTTGGATTTGGATTATAAACGCATTTCTCCCGACTCTCTAAGAGTTTTGTAACTTTACCACCCTTAATATAAAACTGTACAAAATATTTAAATGTAACAATAGTTTTCATTCATCGTCTATTGCGGGATGGACAGTGCTGTACAAAACACAACGTTCGGGTTTGATCTGGATTTTAGGAAATCAGAGTTAGATGAATCAAAGTGATTTTCAGGAATGTCTCAATTGGGTTAATATTATCATATAATATAATGTCAACTCGGGGACATCTCTTGATGGGGCTAAGTCCCTAATTACTTCAGAAAATTTTCGACTACTTTAAAAACCGATGTGAGCATATCACTGGTGAATCTCCTCAAAAGACCATTTGTGGAGGAGGTAAACCAGGCTGGTATACTCATTTCTATAAGTGGTGGCACTACTGAGGAAAGATGCGAACAAAGGGGACGTAATAAATAAGTTCCAGTTCTGTTTGACAGTTTGATCAAATTGATAGCAAAGGGATTGGAGCTTGTGATCGAGGGCACGTTTGGGAAAGCACACACGAGTTCTGTTTCGACCAGGTCTATTCAAGACAACCTTCACGCCAGGCGTTACCTCGAAGAAAGGCGAAGGGGAGTTAATTCGGGCGTGAGTTTGTGAATGAACACAAAAATGGTCGCACTAAATGTAAGGGGTCAAGTAGAACAAATTCCTATGAAGGGGTAGCTAGTGTTTTTAGGTTCGAGAGTTTAAGGCACAGTTTTCCCAATGATACTCGATACTAGCGTAACTATGAAGACGAAGCTAAATTTTCAAATTCTCGAGCTAACGTGATGGATTTCCAGACGATATCAGCACAACTCTTGTTCGTCTCACTAAAGTGGCATGGGGTTGAGCAGCTAGTTGGGATACCCCTATATAACTGAAAGAATGACTTCAGTGAGGAAAACATGAAGGAAGTCTTTGGATCTGACTGAAGTTATTCAGGTAAACTCGAACATAGAAAATAACGCAGTGAAGCAGAAACTGAGTCAGTGAAGAAATGTCGTGACACGAGAAAGCAAACGGAAAAGCATAATATTCACCGAGGACAATCGATAAATATTTATTACATGACGATGAAGGTAACGAACCATTAAAATCAATGCTTATGCGACAAAAGGTCGCAGAGAACTGACCAGTTAATTTGGTTTTGGATGATATCATTACAGATTTAACGTTTGATTAATTTGGCATCCAGAAACAACACGTTTAATGTCATTCACCGATATACAGAAAACTTCACACCCGAATAAAATGCGTCAAAACTTATAATCCAAAATAGCGGAAAGATTTGCAGAATTGTCAGATGTTAATATTACACAATAACACAATAAAATAAGAAATACAGTACTACTGAGGCTTGAAGAACGATGTAAGATTTTGTAAGCGAACGATACGAGTTCTAATCAGCAGCGTGGCATTTCCATATTTTTTAAATCTTACTGTTTTGCTTTATACTGAACATACAAGTTCTAGATTTCTGATCAGTCGTTAGGATAAATCTTTTGCCTAAGATATACCGTTTTTTTTTCTCTTTTTACTTCACCTGACACTCTCACCTGTACCATTACGTGCTTTTTCTGTTCCTCTTTTTCTTGTGCAATGATTTTCTCGACAGAATTTACTGATCGAAAAAAGGAATGTTACAAATCTACCTTTTTGGTAAAGAGTAGTCCCAATGGCGGCTTTAAAGGCACCTATTTCGGCGGCAAACGACATTTTTCTTCTATTTTAGCTTTGACAAATCATCATGAAGCATGTTTTTAAATCATTGCTTACCATTTCCAGCTTCC
The DNA here is from genome assembly GCF_006345805.1 of Octopus sinensis. Lineage (NCBI taxonomy): Eukaryota > Metazoa > Mollusca > Cephalopoda > Octopoda > Octopodidae > Octopus > Octopus sinensis. The sequence continues at coordinate 5,027 of NW_021832976.1, forward strand.
TCTGAGGTTGGAAACATGGAACCAATTGAGAACAATAAACGAACAGATCAATAATACAACACCAGCTTTGTTTATTAGTCGTAAACGCAGATACTTGAAGAGGAATTAAATGCAAATTATTGCAACTAATTCGATAACCTAGAATACAGACAGATTCAATTGAAAATTCGCAGTTTATCGTTATTCAGTGTCATATCAGCTTTACGAACAATTTCTCACAATTTAGAGAGAATTTTGTTGTTCCTATTTGGTCTTATCACAAATAAGTCCCTATTAACAAGAATATTAGGTTCCCAGGTAGTTTTTAACTTATATTGTTTACGATTCTTTGGGAAGACACAACATTGTTTGTAAGACTAAAACTAAGATGTTTAAACTGAATCAAGTGACCGTCTGTCTCACACAATTAGTAAATGTCTCGTCATCAGAATGTAATGTAATATAGTGGTAAGCACTATGTATGTCGATAATACTCAATATTAGGTTGTCCTAGATGGAATGGCCACTTAGAAATGAATCAATAAAAGCTATTATAGTTTTTCCTTCTCGAGCCATGCCTGGCTCATAGGGCCGGTTTCCCGGTTTACCTAGCGTATAGGTTCCCCACATGGACGGGACGCCGGTCCGTCGCAGGTGAGCTGCAAAAGGAAAGAGTGAGAGAAAGTTGTGGCAAAAGAGTCAGCAGAAGTTCGCCATTATCTTCTGCCGGAGCCGCGTAGGTGTTTCGTTCATAAACACACACATCGCCCAGTCTGAGATTCGAACCCGCGATCCCACGACTGCGAGTCCGCTGCTCTAACCACAAGGCCATGTGCCTCCACTGAAAGCTATTATAATCATGATTTATTTATCAAAATAGGTTCCATTAAATTTTATTTTCATCCCATTCAGAGATTATATATTCCTTATTTGAAAAAAAAATCTCTTTTGGAGCCATGAATTGTTCAAAGGATGTCATTATTTCTTTGCATATTTTTTGTCACGGATGTAAAGCTCAAAGTGGCGAAATAAATGATAGTCTTTTGGTGATAAATGTAGAGAATATGGAGGATATTCTATAATTAAGCTGCTGTAACTTTGCTTTGGTTTGATTCGAGGTGTGGGGTCTGGCAACGTCATGCAAGACCCTTGTTTGATTACACTGCGAGACAAAATTTTTATTTATTTATTTATTTTTGTCTCTGATCAGTAAGTGTTTTTTTCTATTTGGTTCTATCTGGAAATCAAAGGAAATCACTACCATTCCCTTCAAACTTTGCTTTTGTCACTTGAACATCAATGTTTTCAAACTGACCTATTTTCCATTACATTTCAGACAAATTCAGTGCTGAGTTGCTGAAGCAGAAATATCATTATAGCAAATATTCTGTTCAATACCACAGATTTGCTTGTCAGTTGCTTGACCTTAAACCACTTGAGCAAGTCCTTTGGTGGATGACGATACATACATCTCTTATGATGAGCAGGAGTAGTTGGGGAGCATCATGGTCATGTGCTGCGGGGGTTAATTTGGGGTTTGAATAAATGTAAGAAAAGCAAAGTTTGAAGGAAATATGAACCATTTTTATACTTTCTAAGGGTAAGCAAATAGGAAATAACAATTGCTAGCCAAGGACAAAAACGTGTTACAATGTGTAATGAATGCTGGATGTTTCCTGGCTAATTTGGAATTCATTTCCCAATTTGCTGGCGGTTGGACTGGGATGCTACCGTTTCTTCAGGTTGTAGAAACTAATGGATAATTCTTTGATGGTGCCAACAGACAGCAACCCTAACTTTCGGGAGTGGAAAAATGGTTTGAAATATGTTCTGGCAATTCTTCAGAATTTGGCTGTTGCGAACATCTTTTATTGTTGTCGCAAAGGATCCGTTTCTGTTTGTGTATTTTTTTTCACAAATGATTATTCTTTTCAAAAATGGCGTCCTTTCGTGCAAAAAGAGGACAAACTGTCAAACGATGCATCTTGTTCGCAGTGCTTAATTAATGTGGAACAGATTTATCCATCGTTTTCTCTACAGGTCGTTGCAAGATGACGTCCTGCAGATGATTTCGACATCTTTAATTCATTGACAAGATCTCAAACTGTGGCCCTGGAATAATCTCCATAGCATGTATTAATATTTATGATTGACCATTGATAGAGTGTCCATGAAGTTCATTATTTAATTAACTGTCTCCAGTTCGAAATTAATTTAACCATCTTCTTCCAGTTATATGAAATTTTGCCGTAAATTTTTGCCATAACATTTGCAGTTAAGAAATTTCGTTTTAACTGACTTCATCACGTTCTTTTAATGTTCGACGTTGAATAAAAACATACTTATTTAATGCTTTTATATCACCTTTTATCATTGTTTTTTTCTTCTTTTTAAATGCTGATATAATACGCTTTATCATTGTCCATACGACGAATTTTTCTCACGGCAGACTTTCCTATACGGTGAAATTTCTTCCAGACTCTCTTGCAGCACAAGTTCTCATCCCAAATGCAACATTAATATCCTCGACAGCTTGAAATGCATTTTTAACGAGTTTAAGCTCATACAAAAGCAAACGTCTGACTTCTTTTACAGATAGTTTTTACAAAAGTAAGAGCATTCAGACCCTCATATAAGCAGCAATAAATTTAAGATTTTCTAAAACTGAGATATCGGGCAGGAAAAAGTGCATTGAAAAGCTTTATGCTTTAAAATTTACCAGATATGCACTCTTATAAGCAAATTTTAAAAAGTGACCTCTTTATGTATGGCAACCTGATACCTGGTAAGAAGTCGGTCGTCTGAGTTGGGCAGCAAATAAACGCCTAAATAGGTGAGCTTATAAACAGCTTCGGTAAAGTCAGCTACTAATCTCCCTTTGTAGCTTCCGTCAACTACATATACTTATGCCCGCCAGAGTGCAGCACTTTACACTAGACAATGTCTTCTTCTGGCATTCTATTGATTTGCGATGGAGCAATTTCGATATCAGATGAAATAAAACCTAGGAGATTTTGTGATTAAAGGTTTTAAAAGTGGCGACGGATAAAAGAAAGCTCTCGTCGAATCGGTTTTTATCGAGGACAGAGAGTAAATCTCTGAATCTGGTTAGAACAATTCAATTCTACTCTAACAGAAATATTAACTCAGAAAAGGAACACCAAAGATAACGTTTGTCCAGCAATCAGGTGGTATTTACCTGTGCAGGCGGTCTTTTATTTTTAATCTTAGCTGATTATATTTCGTGACTGATGTCAAATTTACTAAAGCAATTCGATATCATGGCTTTATAGTCATTCGTCATCATCATTACGTTATGTTCAACCGATTCTCTAATGAAGTTTTCGAAATCATCCGTGTCAGAGAGATTTTCTATGAATTCATAAGTCAATGGTAGAGCTTTTGTTTCTATTTCTCTATTTAACGCAGAAGCTGCACATTCAAATATTGCAGAAGGGATTAGAAGCCCTCACTGGTTCTTTCGACAGATCGGTAAAAAGGATTTTCCTTATTATTATTATTATTATTATTATTATTATATTATTATTATTATTGCTTGTTTTTTCTTCTTTCTTCAAATTTCTTCCATTTCTCGCCGAGTGTTTTCCGTACTCCTAGGGCAGAGAAGCTCATTGTATGCATTCCCAGATTACACACTCAAATTCACAGGTAAAATATGTATTTAAAAAAATTAATAAATAAATAAATTCAGGAATGGATGTTGTTTTCACAGCGATAATGCTCTTCTCAGTACATGAGTCGTTCCAGTTAACACGATTTTTTGCACTTCCTGTAGGGATGGTAAACCTGGTATCATTTTCAAATAGATTTCAGTACCTTTTTTTTTATCATTCCTAGTGATCCTACAATCACTGGTACTGTAGTCGCCTTGAGATGCCACATTTTTTCAATTTCTATTGGCATGTCTTTATATTTAATGATCTTGTCAAATTCTTTCGCCGCTATATTGTGATCGCAAGGAATACTCATGTCAATTAATAAAAACACCTTTTATATTATTATTATTATTATTATTATTATTATTATTATTATTATTATTAGTGCGGCGAGCCGACAAAATCGTTAGCACGCCGGTCGATGTAATCGACTAGTACCCTCCACCCCAAATTTCAGGCTTTGTGCCTTGTGCAAGCTGGAAGAATCGTTAGCATGTTGGGAAAATGCTTAGCGGCATTTCATCCGTCTTTACGTTCTGAGTTCAAATCCTGCCGAGGGTGGCTTTGCCTTTCATCTTTCGGAGTCAATAAAAAAGTTCTTGTTGAGCACTGGGGTCGAAAATATCAACTTACTCCCGACCCCGAACGTCCTGAACTTGTGTCAAGACTTGAAACCACCAATATTATTAAAACAAATAATGTAGTCGCCATTATGTTGCAGGAAACAATATGTCTGCATAAATTACAACTTTGACCCCTAACGAGTTGTGGTTGCAAAAGTGGAAGCCCTTTTAGAGACCTGATTTAGTTCAGAATCCAAAAGTTCTACTCTAGGCACTTATTTTTTTACAGTACTATGTTTAGAGATGAAGAATTATGTACATTATTTACATTATTTACATTTGACGGATGTGGAGGCACATGGCCTAGTGGTTAGAGCAGCGGATTCATGGTCGAGGGATTGTAGGTTCGAATCTCAGACCGGGCGATGTATGTGTTTATGAGTGAAACACCTAAGCTCCGCGCGGCTCCGGCAGAAGGTGATGGCGAACTTCTGCTGACTCTTTCACCTCAACTTTCTCTCACTCTTTCCTCCTGCATCTTGCAGCTCACCTGCGACGGACCGGCGTCCCGTCCAGGTGGGGAACCTATACGCTAAGTAAACCGGGAAACCGGCCCTATGAGCTAGGCGTGGCTCGAGAATGAACAATGCTTTAGAAAAATAAATACATAAAAAAAGACAAAAAATCTCATGAAAACTCTTAGGGGCGTTTGATGGATATCAGCCGAAACGTTGTGTTAACAACAAAACAAGATGGGGACAAATATCCGTCAAATGTAAATAATGTAAATCGTGTACTTATTTTTTAGTACTTATTTTTTAAAAAGCCTGGTACTTACTTTAACTGTCTCTTTTGCCGAACCATTAAGTTACGGGAATGTAAACACACCAATACAGGTTGTCAACTGGTGGCGGGGGCGAGGTGAGGGGCAAACACAGACACACAAACACACACATAGATATATGTATGACTAGCAGTATCGCCCGGCGTTGCTCGGATTTGTAAGGGAAATAACTATATAAGCATTTTTAGAGATGTAAAGTATAATAGCCATCTCAATATGGCTAACCACAAAGGGGGGTTGTTACTGTAGCTTTTTACGTTCTGAGATTTAATAATACAGTTTTAGAGAGTTACTTCCCTTATATAATAGCAAAGAGAAAATGCATTAAAATGGGAAAAAAATTATGGTAAATTTTGTTTTAAATCGTAGACTCATCGTAGACGCGCGCTAATGCCCAGAAGGGCTCGATATGAATCACGACTATAAGATACACGCTTTTGGTTAAACTGCACCGCAAAATGAGGGAGTAGTTAGGAATCTAAATCGTAGGAGACAGACACATAACTTCACTTTTATATAAAGATAAGAAGCTTGCTTCCCAACCAGATGGTTCCGGATTCAGTCCCACTGAGTGACACCTTGGGCTAGTGTCTTCTATATCTCCGCTGCCTCTCGCACCAAGAGTGGATTTTCTAAGAAAATAGTCGTAGACTCGAGAATCTTTCATGATTGCTCTTAAAGTAAAAACCTGATTCACAACTGAAGTCAAAGCAGCAGTTTTGTGTTCTAGTTGTTTGTGTCATGTACAAACAGAAGAGATTTCAACTATGAATGCTTTAGCAGACGTTCTTTTCTGTGTCAGCCATGACACTTCTGAGATGACAGTCTGAGCTGGGATTTCAGAAGTCCTCTAATTCTTTCCCAAATTCAATGATGACAAGCTTAAATTAACCTAGTGTTAGCTCAGTTAACATGAAACATATATATATGTATATATATATATATATATATATATATATATATATATATTATATATATATATATATATATATATATACTTTACGTTATATATAGATTGATTGATATACATATATATATATATATATATATATATATATATATAGATAGATAGATAGCTAGATAGATAGATAGATAGATAGATAGATATATAGATAGATAGATAGATAGATAGATAGATAGATAGTTATATTCCAGTTTGATCGATGATATTTCCAACTAAATACGGTATTATCCCAGGTTAACTAAAGGCATGTCCAACATTATGGATTAAGTAATGATAAGTTCAACTACAATACTGTGTTATCTCAGATTAACTAATGACGTGTCCAAGTTTTCCGTAAGAGTGGACACAGGGGTTAGTGCAGGGTCTGGCTGGCAGTGATGGTGGTGGTGGTGGTGGTAGTGGTGATGGTGGTGTTAATGGTAATGATAGTAGTAGTGGTAGTGCTGGTGATGGTGGTGGTGGTGGTGGTAAACATCAAAAGGGTGACAGGGACAGGGTTGGAGAAGTGAAGCAGGAGAGTATCTGGGTGGATGATCTGGTTATAAACAACAGCAACAACAACAACTACTACTACTACTACTACTACTACTGCCACCTGTTCCACATATCCTCCTGTGTTCCAAGCACTCTACCCTCTCTCTCTCCTTTTCTCTCTCTCTCTCTCTTTTACACCCACCTACATATACACGTACATATCCCCTTATGCACACCTGTAGACTTTGATCATAGGTCTGCTTGACCAGAGCTGACCTGGTTCTAAAGGAAAAGGACAACAACAACAACAATAACTACAACATTCTTTCATTTTTACAGACATACAGATACACACACATACATAAACACCCACACATACACACTCACACATGCGCATACAAGAATATACATATTTATTCCTACACAGACACTCACACACACACACACGCACAGACACACGCACACATATACACAAATGCACAGACGCACACAGAGACACTCATAGACATAAACACAGAGACACACACAGACACGGACACGAACGTACACACACACACACACACACACACACAAACACTCACACAAACACACACACACACAAACACACACACACTCACAGACGCACACAGCGACACGGACACACAGACACAGACACACAGACACACACACACACACTCACAGACACCCAGACACAGACGTACACAGACACACACAAACACCCACCCACCCATTTCCAGCGTGGCCGTCCTGTATATTTAGCGGCGACTGATTATGGCCAGTTGATGCTGGCATATTGATTCAGCTGTGCACCTGTGCCATCATTATGTAGGGAGAGAGAGGGGGGAGAAGGCAGAGGGAGGAGGAGGAGGATGAGGATGGAAGGGGGGAATGGTGCGATAGAGGTGAGAGGGGGAGGGAGTGGTAGAAGTAATGAATAGTGTAAGCCGGTGAACACTAGTTGAACGCGTATCGA
>NW_021832976.1:17500-20000 GCF_006345805.1 Octopus sinensis
ATCGATGAAGCCTGTTCATCATTTCTAAAAATCGACGGAGAACTGGTTAAATTCGCAATGTTTGTATGACTAATATATACGTATGTATATATATATATATATATATATATATATATATTATATATATATATATATATATATATATATAGAGAGAGAGAGAGAGAGAGAGAGAGAGAGAGGCATAATGTACATACACACTTACATGCAAGAACTCATATAAAAATAGAAGGAAACGAAGGTTGAAGGAAAGGGATAAATGATCAAAACAGGAGGAGGGAGAAGACGAAGAAATCATTCCAAATAGTGTCTGAAGCAACCAGACAGTGTTTGGCAGTTGACCAGGTTTGGTTGTCTTTCTGTCAGGGTGATAGTAAAATATTTTGAAAAATTATTGCCATCATTTCACCAATCCAATAGTCAGTGTGTGTGTGTGTGTGTGGCGGCGGCGGGAGATGCTATATTGAGGAAACGTTCGCTCGAAGCTAAGGCTCGTAACCATTATGTACACATTCTGTATTCTCTTTGTACCCACTTCCTACACCTTGCATGAACGTCCTCACGCACACTAAACACACACACACACATTAATTTATATTAAGTGGGGTTGTGTGCATTTTCACATCTATTTGTTTTTCTAGGTTATTTCAACTCCGGGCCTGAGTTGGAAGGACAAACCTTCTGAGAAACAAACAGAGGACGCTTTTCCTTGTAATGAATCTGGTACTCACTTTGAGCCCTTGAAATATCTGGAACAAATATAATCCCATTTCGATCACAGTGCTTTATAAATCCATAAATTTATCGACGATGTTTCAGTACTCAGTTGTGTTGAGGTTGAGATCTGCTTCCACAAAAGGCGGCAGCATCAGTCATCTGTTGCAAGCAATGAATCCCAGCACCATATCGGTGGGTGGGCGTCTCTGCAACAGGAACTCCGGCAAGCTCGAATGCAATAACCCTAAAATTGTAACAAGGATTTGGTCGACTGAAAATTCCTATTCGTCAAATAAGGTTCTTACTTCTCACTCCAAAGTCTTCAGGCATTTGAGGAACACTAAATTTCAGTCTGTCTATCTATCTATCTATCTATCTATCTATCTATCTATCTATCTATCTATCTATCTATCTATCTATCTATCTATCTATCTATCTATCTATCTATCTATCTGTGTTTGTGTGTGTGTGTGTGTATGTATGTATGTATGTATGTATGTATGTATGTATGTATGTATGTATGTATGTATGTACTTATGCTTTTTAAGCCAGGTATCTGTCTCTTTTGCTGAACTGCTATTTTTACAGGGGCATAAACACACCAACACCGGTTGTCAAGAGGTGGTGGGGATAAATATACATACACACACACACACATACGACCAGTTTCTTTTCGGTTTCCGTCTACCAAATCCACTCGCCAAGTCTTTGGTCGGCCCGAGGCTATAGCAGAAGACACTTGACCAAGGTGCCACGCAGTGGGACTGAAACCGAAAGAACCATGTGGTTGGTAACCACGCTTCTTACCATACCGTCACTACACACACACACACACACACACTAACGCATTTATATATGTATACGCGTATATATGTATTGGAAATATTTGAGTGCGAATGGTCTGTGAGGAAAGATGGTGGATCCTGGGAAAGGAAAGAGGATAGGTGTAATGGCGTTCAATGATGGCGGTGGGAGCAAACATTGATCTATTTCTGAATTGGTCCACTGACTGACTGACTGAATACGTGGCGGAAATCACAGCAAGAGAACGAGCGGTCGGACGAGTGAATGAGTGACAGATGGAGTGAGAGAATGAGTGAGGGACGGGAGTGATTGAGTGAGAGCGGGAAAGTGTGAGCTGGAAAGTGTGAGCTGGCGGCTAAAGTGGCTTTCGTGATAAAAATATGGTGAGAATCATTTTACCAAGTTAACAGGTAATTGGTTGTTCCAGAAATATCGAGACAGATGGATGCAAAATATTTATACATACATACATACATATATGTATGTCAACACATACATGCAAACATATGTACACACACATACACAAACATACACACATACACACACACACTCACACATATATATTTACAGACATACATGCATATATGTTTGTATATATGTATGCATGTATATATGTATGTATATATATATATATATATATATATATATATATATATATATATATATATATATATATATTATATATATATAATATATATATATATATATATATATATATACAGGTACACATACAAGCGTACAAATACACACATTCATACTCATAGATGCATATATGTGTACATACACATACATCCACACATATGATGCATACACGCAAGCATAGATATATAAACACACACACACACACACTCACACACACATGTATATATATAACCTGCATACATTCACACACATACAAACACACACACGCATACACACACATATATCCAGACATAAGCACACCTTTATATTCATACAAGGCCGCGTCTGTGACTACGAAAAT